>NW_024070202.1:116124420-116229220 GCF_014754425.2 Oryx dammah | reverse complement strand
CACCTCCCTTTCTTCACTCCTTCTTCATGGCAGATCAGATTATTTCATTTACCGTCTACCCCAGGAAAAGATATAAATCAGTGCTAAACCACTAGCTCTCCAGAGAAAAACAAGATAGGAAAACAAAGTGATATTATTTCTATGCAGCAACTACACAAATTATATGGTGCTGATTATAGCAAGTGCTGTAAAGTATTTCTATACTTACAGGCTAAAATTAACCATAGACTATAATGCCAGAATTATGCATTCTTCATAAACAAGTCACACTGTGCACGCATGAGCCACTTTAGATCTGGACAAAGTCTGTTAGGATGACAAGAGATGCCATTGGTATCCACAGGTATCAGGTGGAGTTTTCAGGCTTTTACATTCTGTTTCTGGGGGCAGAGGTTCAATGTTTATCATAATTATATGTGCATTCTTGTTTCATCAAAATACAGATTATGAGTCCTGACAATTTTCCTCCAGGGGTAACAGAGTTGGACGCAACTGCATGAGCACACACACACACACACACAGTCTCCCATGTGTCGTCTGTTGTTGCCGTGTAGTCGCCAAGTTGTGTCTAACTCTTCTGCAACCCCGTGAACTGCAGCCCACCTGGCTCCTCTGTCCATAGGATTCCCCAGGCAAGAGCACTGGAGTGGGCTGCCATTTCCTTCTCCAGGGGGTCTTCCCAACCCAGGGATCGAACCCGCGCCTCCTGAATCTTCTGCACTGGCAGGCAGATGCTTTACCGCTGAGCCCCCTCCCATGAATGACAAACCACCAGAGATGCGACCACATTATGTTTCTGAACAGGGACCAGAGCCACACAAGGGTTACCTCACTGTGAACAAAACCCAAGTCTCGGATGCCCAGATTATCACTGGTCCAGAGATGATATTTTGATGAGCCGAACTGGACACAAATCAGTTTCTTTCATTCCCTACAGCCCTTTCATGATAAATTTCTGCAGAGTTAATTGATCAATTTTTGCCAAACCTCAAGCATATGAGACAGCGAGGTTTTATTTTTTCCTTGGAACATGGAGGTAAGGTTATCCATATTTGAGAGAGATTTCACCAATAAAGCATAGATTTAGCAGCCTTTATGCATGAAAAACAACTTGAAATCCACTTTTTTCAATAAAAATGTCAGACCTAAGGTTCAATTAAAATGATGCATGCAAGTAATTTGGTACCTCCTGACAATAAAACCTCCAAACAGGTAAGATATTCGGGTAACAGAGGCACAATTTATATTTGTTATTTGAATCCATTAAAAATGTGCCCTTGGCCTAAACATTTAGAGGTGTGTGTATGACAGAAAATATAAGTGTCTTTCTTCTGATTATTAATAATGTTTATTGAATTCCGCCAATCTCTCTACAATTCTGAATACATCACGAAAACACCATCCAAATCTTTAATTTATAATGAAAATAAAGCAAACGGGACCATCTGAGTCTCTTTCTGAATCATTAGAACAGATATCTAATTAAGAAATATTGCTATGTTTCTTTGAGAATGGAGTTCCCATTACGGAAGAGAGACTCCAGCTGAACTCACGTCGATGTTAAAAGTGATTCTGAGGGCAACGAGCAGAGATCAGCTGCAACGGAGAATCACGAGAACCCAGTGTGCATCTGAAATGGAGCTGGAAACCAGTCCTAGAGGCTTAGGTGGGACCGCGGAGGCTTGAGGCAATCCAACTCAGGCACGAATCTTTTTGTTGTCGTTGGGAAGAAGTCGGAAAAGGCTATTTGCTGGACAGCCAGTCCCTCCTAAGTGGGCGGGACACGGAACCAGGGGCCCAGTCTGAGCGCCGCCTCCACGAGCACCAGCCACGTGGCCTCAGGCACGTTTTCACTGAGTTTCTGTCTCCTCATGTGGCAAACGGGGACCGTAGATCCCAAGCCGAGAGCTTGGGAGGACCAACCCAACAGCTGCCCTTGAGCGGGGAGAAGCCTGTCAAGATCCCGTGACGTCTGGTAACACTTGGAAGACTCCTAAAAGATCCTGCCACCACCCACCGCCTGCGGGAACCAAGTGCTCTTGGACCAGAAAAGATTCACAAAGCTGATGTGAAGGAGGGGGTCACGACGTGGGGGTGACTAAGACGGGAAGAAGGGGGACAAACAAGCTCTCGGGGTAGAACCTGGGAGGGAAGACCGCACTCTGGGATGGCTGGGGTCGGGAAAAGACAAAGTCGAGCTTACTTCTGGCAGGGACCAGCAAAAAAGCGCAGGAGGCGCTCCCCTGGGGCTCCAGTGGTCAAGAATCGGCCTGCCAGTGCAGGGTCATGGGTTCAGCCCAGGAGGCTTCCACAGGCAGCAGGGCAGCTAAGGCCACGGGCCGAAATGACTGCAGCCCACGCCCCCAGAGCCTGTGCTCCAAAGGAGAGAAGAGCCCGCGCAGCAGCAGAGACCCAGCACAGCAGAAAACAAATGAACAGCATAAAATGTCTTAAAAAAGGAAAGGGAAAAGACAATTGGAAATACAGCCAGTATTGAGCTGAATGGGCAAAAATGAGAGAACAATTCATTAGCAAACACAGTTTTTTTTTTTTAATTGAAATACAGCTCATTTAAAGTTATTATAAAATGTTGACTGTATTACCTATTCCGTCCAATATATCCTCACAGCTTATTTATTTTATACACGGTAGTTTGTAGCCTGAATTCTCTACCCCAGATGGCCCCTCCCCTCCTTTTTCCCCACTGGGAACTACTAGACTGTTTTCTATATCTGTGAGTCTGTTTCTGCTTTGCTGCTGCTGCTGCTAAGTCGCTTCAGTCGTGTCCGACTGTGTGACCCCCACAGACGGCAGCCCACCAGGCTCTGCTGTCCCTGGGATTCTCCAAGCAAGAACACTGGAGTGGGTTGCCATTTCCTTCTCCAATGCATGAAAGTGAAAAGTGAAAGTGAAGTCACTGAGTCGTGTCCAACTCTCAGCGACCCCATGGACTGCAGCCTACCAGGCTTCTCCATATTGATTCAAATGTTTTCTTTTTTTTTTTTTTTTTAGATTCGCCATATTACTGGTAACATATGGTATCTGTCTTTGTCTGTCTGACATTTCAGAAGGCATAACAGCCACCAGGTCCATTCATGTTCTTGCAAATGGTAAAATATCATTCTTTTTATGGCTGAGTAGTATTCCATGAAAATAGAATATTTTGTCACACTATATACAAACATTAGTCAAAATAGATTAAAGACCTAAATGTAAGACCAAAAACCATAAAACTCTTAGGAAAAAAAAACACAGGCAGAACACTCTTTGATATAAATTGCAGCAATAATTTTTTCCTAAGGCAAAGGAAAGAAAAGCAAAAACAAACAAATGGAACCTAATTAAACTTGAAAGCTTTTGCACAGAAAAGGAAACCATAAACAAAATGAAAAGATTACCTACCAAATGGGAGAAAATGTTTGCAAATGATATGACTGTGACAGGGGTTAATATTCAAAATACACAAACAGCTCATACAAGTCAATATCGAAAAACAAACAGCCCTATCAAAAATGGGCATAAAACCCACAACATTTTTTCCAGAGAAGACATTCAGATGGTCAACAGACACATGAAGAGATGCTCAACACTGCTAGTCATCAGAGAAAGGCCAATCAAAACCAAAACGAGATACCACTTCACACCTGTCACTCTCATCAAAAAGACCACAAATAACAAATGTTGGAGAGGGTGTGGAGAAGAGAGAGCCCTCATATACTGTCAGTGGGAATGTAACTGGATACAGCCACTCTGGAAAACTGTAGAGGCTCTCCAAAAACTGGAAACAGAACCACGGTACGATGCAGCGATTCAATTCTTAGGCATAAGTCTGCAGAAGACAAAAACACTAATTTGAAAAGCTACATGCACCCCTAGGTTCATGGCAGCGCTATTTACAATAGGCAAGAAATGGGGCGCAACCTAAGTGTCCATCAGCAGACGAACGGATAAAGCACATGTGAAACACACACACGGTGGAATATTACTCAGCCATATAAAACAGTGGAAGAATGCCATTCGCAGCAACGTGGATGTATACACAGAGACAGACACACACACAGGAGCAAACGTAATTTTTATACAGTATTTAAACACAGTTAAACTAGATAAGGACTGAGATGATTAGGAATGGGAATAGTTTCCCAAGTCACCTGGCGAAGTGGAAGGTAACTGTGACTGGGAAATCAGCAGGAGTTATTAGAGTAAGTCTAACTTAAGTAATGAGGTTCGTGACATTGTACAGGAGACAGGGATCAAGACCATCCCCATGGAAAAGAAATGCAAAAAAGAAAAATGGCTGTCTGGGGAGGCCTTACAAATAGCTGTGAAAAAAAGAGAAGCACAAAGCAAAGGAGAAAAGGAAAGATATAAGCATCTGAATGCAGAGTTCCAAAGAATAGCAAGGAGAGAGAAGAAAGCCTTCTACAGCGATCAATGCAAAGAAATAGAGGAAAACAACAGAATGGGAAAGACTAGACGTCTCTTCAAGAAAATTAGAGATACCAAGGGAACATTTCATGCAAAGATGGGCTCAATAAAGGACAGAAATTGTATGGACCCAACAGAAGCAGAAGATATTAGGAAGAGGTGGCAAGAATACTCGGGAGAACTGTACAAAAAATATCTTCATGACCCGGATAATCACGATGGTGTGATCACTCACCTAGAGCCAGACATCCTGGAATGTGAAGTCAAGTGGGCCTTAGAAAGCATCACTACGAACAAAGCTAGTGGAGGTGATGGAATTCCAGTTGAGCTATTTCAAATCCTGAAAGATGATGCTGTGAAAGTGCTGCACTCAATATGCCAACAAATGTGGAAAACTCAGCAGTGGCCCCAGGACTGGAAAAGGTCAGTTTTCATTCCAATCCCAAAGAAAGGCAATGCCAAAGAATGCTCAAACTACCGCACAATTACACTCATCTCACATGCTATTAAAGTAATGCTCAAAATTCTCCAAGCCAGGCTTCAGCAATACGTGAACCGTGAACTCCCTGATGTTCAAGCTGGTTTTAGAAAAGGCAGAGGAACCAGAGATCAAATTGCCAACATCCGCTGGATCATGGAAAAAGCAAGAGAGTTCCAGAAAAACATCTATTTCTGCTTCTTTGACTGTGCAGATCACAATAAACTGTGGAAAATTCTGAAAGAGATGGGAACCAGACTATCTAACCTGTCTCTTGAGAAACCTATATGCAGGTCAGGAAGCAACAGTTAGAACTGGACATGGAACAACAGACTGGTTCCAAATAGGAAAAGGAGTACGTCAAGGCTGTATATGGTCACCATGCTTATTTAACTTATATGCAGAGTACATCATGAGAAATGCTGGACTGGAAGAAACACAAGCTGGAATCAAGATTGCCAGGAGAAATATCAATAACCTCAGATATGCAGATGACACCACCCTTATGGCAGAAAGCAAAGAACAACTAAAGACCTTCTTGATGAAAGTGAAAGAGGAGAGTGGAAAAGTTGGCTTAAAGCCCAACATTCAGAAAACGAAGATCATGGCATCTGGTCCCATCACTTCATGGGAAATAGATGGGGAAACAACGGAAACAGTGTCAGACTTTATTTTCTTGGGCTCCCAAATCACTGCAGATGGTGACTGCAGCCATGAAATTAAAAGACGCTTACTCCTTGGAAGAAAAGTTATGACCAATCTAGATAGCATATTCAAAAGCAGAGACATTACTTTGCCAACAAAGGTCGTCTAGTCAAGGCTATGGTTTTTCCAGTAGTCATCTATGGATGTGAGAGTTGGACTGTGAAGAAGGCTGAGCGCCGAAGAATTGATGCTTTTGAACTGTGGTGTTGGAGAAGACTCTTGAGAGTCCCTTGGACTGCAAGGAGATCCAACCAGTCCATTCTAAAGGAGATCAGTCCTGGATGTTCTCTGGAAGGAATAATGCTAAAGCTGAAGCTTCAGTACTTTGGCCACCTCATGCGAAAAGTTGACTCATTGGAAAAGACTGATGCTGGGAGAGATTGGGGGCAGGGGGAGAAGGGGACAACAGAGGATGAGATGGCCGGATGGCATCACTGACTCGATGGATGTGAGTCTGAGTGAACTCTGGGAGTTGGTGATGGACAGGGAGGCCTGGTGTGCTGCGATTCATGGGGTTGCAAAGAGTCGGACACAACTGAGCGACTGATCTGATCTGAACTTAAGTAATTTCTAGGCCATCTTCAAACAGGAAAGAATATATCCCTTTTTCTTATGGAACCCCACCCACTTAACCCCGCATTCAAGACTATGTCCTGAATGAAGAAATGGCACATGGTGTTTAGCTTTCCCTCTTGTCCCCATCCTCCTAACTGTAAATGGAAAATATGAGGACACGTGTATATGCGATGCGCACTTGTTATACTAGGGTTTTTGTAAACTTTTCACCTGTGGTTAATTATCTCACTGGTAGTTCTCCGTAGCCTTCATGGATGCCAAACTCATCAAACTTTTGCTATAACGAACTCCAGTTGGTTTAATCTATTTTAAACCTTAACTAGTTCAGACCCAAATACTAATTCATAGGTGGCAGCTAAATAAGGAAATTCTAGAATGATTATGGAAACGCTGCCAAAACTGAAGACAGCATGCTTCACACGCGGATCTGGTGAGGTCTTCGGACACAGGAGGTGGAGGCGAGCGCTGAGACCTGTAAAAATGGCAGGCTCAGATGCTCGGGGACGAGTGCACAGTGTTACTCTTGGAGAGTTCCTGTCAAGAAAGATGATTCCATCCACTTACACGAGACACGGCAAATGGGTCAATAAAATTTTCACGGTTGGGGGACCAAAGGCACCAAGTGCCAGAGACAGTTGCTGATGAAAATGGACGTGGACCTTCTGTTGTGGAGCTTGATGAAACCATCCTTCACCAAGATCAGCGCTTGTCTGTCCCAGACACAGGCCAAATGCCAAATGCCAGCTGGATCCCACACACGTGCAGTCATCCCACCAAACCCTGTCCATGTGGAGCCCTCATTTCTACAGGTTTTGTGCAGAAGCGCTTCCTTCCTTTCTTTCCTTTCAAAGACAAACTCTAGAGATTTTGCGCGAGGCTAACAGTGCCAGTTGAAAGAACCGTACATAAACTCCAAGAGAGGTCTTTAATGTTCGAGCCATCTTGGAAAAGTGGAATCTTGGAAAGGAAGCAATATCCTTCGAGTTTATTGTCATGCTTACAATAATCCTCCACGCTTAAACTACTTTATACACTTCTTCAGGATGTGTACGGAATGGCGTTTTATTCGACTTTGAATTTTCTTCATTATTCCATTTATTTTCCCCAAACAGGGCCAATATGCCCATTCTTTTCTGCAAGCAGGCTGGCTTCCACAAAGAACTACAAACCAGAAGGTGCGATCACAGTAATACCATCGCAGTTTGTACGGTGTGAACTCTTACACACATTATCTGGTTTGATTTTTGCACGGCATTTGACAGCAGGTCGATAACTTCACAGAAATGTAACATAAATACATGCATCTGAAGTAAGCATATTTAGCTAATGTGAGCGTGTTGTATGTTTCAAACATCTTCTCTGTAGCCTTCACTAATGGCAAACTCATCAAACTTTTGCTATAACAAATTCAAGTTCACCTTATCTATTTCAAAGCTTAACCAGCTCAGATCCAAATACTACTCATTTATAGGCAGCAGCTAAAAAGGAAATTTTATAACTGTTATGGAAATACTACAAAGGCCGTAATGTTTATTGCCTGAGAAGATCCCTCTCAGTATGTGATACCAAATATTTCATAATAGATACCCAATAAACGGTGCTGTCTTCCTGAGCACACCTGGAATTCGGAAGTCTTTTAGAGTCTAAGAAGTCTTCTGTTCTATCCTACACACTCTGGTTTCCTGAATCTACTTGAATTCTCCTGCCACAGAAAACAGAAGGTGAAGGTTGGGGTTCACGTTGTTTGCAGTCTTCCATGTTGCCCAATGCAGCTGAGAAATGAATGAATAAGCACGGTACTCTTCATGACACAGCAGGTCGCACGTACGATGTTTTAGAACAAGTGAAGATTGTCTTCCTTCTGTTGCTGACCTTTCTGCTTCTACAGTTTATCGTTATAGTGCCAGAGACGCTGAGGCCGTGGGTTAGAAACGCAAAATGTTATCTGATTGTGCTGCTTCTGCCCAAAGAAGAAGAAGCGCTGAGGGGAAAACCAACCGTTGTGCTCTCTGCGTCTCCAGTGCTTTTCGCTCCACAGACACAGCGTCATAACATCCTAGCATCTGAAGTCTACTTCAACCAAGTAGAAGGGAACGATGGACGGATGACAGGACAGACGTACATGCAGATACTCCCAGCTCCCACATCAGGGGCCGTAACTGCCAACAGAGAGGAGAGAACCTCTCTCTGGAATGATCGACGGCACTCAAGCCATCAGTTTTTTTTCTCTAACGTATATGCCCTTCCTGTGGCTGGAAACAGTCGATGCTGGATTGTTACTTAACCAGTCCAAGACGAAGCAAAATAGCATCTCCTGATGAACAAAGAGACAGACACATGTCTCCATCCTCAGGTGTAGGTACTACTTCTCTGCCAGTGGTTTCTGAGCTTTTGCTGCAATGGGCTTCAGCTGGGGCCACCTCGACCTGCTCAACAAAAACCAACCAAGCGATTTATCTTTCCAGTAAGTTCTATCAGTGTACGAGGGCCGTCAGTGAGGTGATCCCTAGCTTTTTGGTCCAGGAGTCAGCTGTGTGTGCTGGCACGGGTGTAAAAAGTACAGGAGAGCGTGTGGTTGATATGATATGTATGTGACTGATTCAGGGCTTAATAATTCCCCCCAAATCTCTCTCACTATCCTTAAATTCGCTACACCTCTTTACAGGGTCATATAAGATGACAGCAGACATTTCCCAACGTGGAAAGAGTATGCAAAAGAAGGGCAAATACTGAGTCCTGCATTATTAGAAATCCCCTCACACGTTTCTAAACAAGACGATGTTAATACACCTCTGCGAATATTTTCAAATCCAACAAAGATGTGATTTGAGGCCAAAACTGAGGATCCTCCAGCAAAAGCAACGTCGTAAAATTTTTCTCTGTGTGCTCATGAAATTCCAGACATTGGATCAGCTCAGAAGCTCCTACAGAATTAAAAGGTATTCTAAGTGTCTTTCACAAAATTAAGATCTGAGTGAAAAAACATACATAATTTAGCGTTTCCTTTCTTTCGTATTCATTTGACAAGAATGTTTTCTGCAAGCTTCACAAAAGGCACAAGCCAGTGTTCTGGTGACAGTGATCTTCATATTCTTTAGCGTTTTGCTTGAATTCAATTACTGTCTTGTTACTTTAACTACAGTTTCCTCATTCAAGCAATGACAACACAATTACCTAAATCTAAAATTTTCAACAGGGATATTACAGCATAGACAAAAACTAATAGAAAATTCTAATCGTACATCTGTGCATTACAAAGACCATAATTCTTCAGGAAACCAAGCTTGGTAATCCTGTAAGAACTTAGTAACTTTAAAATACAGAGTCTACTTTGCAGGCAAAGCTGCATACCAGAGCTGCTAACATCTCCACGTTCATGGCAATATCACTACTGAACTAAGCTGGATAAGCAACCAAGCTGCAAATACATTTCTGATAACTAATAAACTACAACTAAGCTTCAAGTACCCTAATATAATTATTGAAGCCACAAGCCTAAGTGAATTTAATTGAGTCAAAAACTGCAGACTAATTGCTTCAAGTGCAGTGTATTATCTCTGCAATTTTGAGCATAGCAGCAGTTAAGGGAAAGTAAACAACTTCATTCAACGCAACAAACGTGCATCCATTTGGCGACTTTGTCCTACAGCCAGACTGTCTGGGGCCACACAGACAGTAAACACTTTGACCCAACTCACACCAGGTCATTATCTCTCTGCTCCTTTATGAAAGTCACAGGGACCCTGGCCTCCCTGCCAAGGCCTACCTGACCATTAGCTCTTTCATTGACAAGACATCATAACCACTGCACTGACAATATTTACAGCTGTTGTCTACTGAGCTCAGTGTAGAAACTGAGGTCACCCAGAGTCCAGCACTGCTGAGCTGGTAAGTGGCAGGACTGGGATTTACACTCCGGCCTGCTGGAACCCAAGGCTGGTACTTCTTCTCCTACGCAGCCCCCTGCCTCACCACTCCTTGGCTCTATAAACCGAAGCTTCACTGTTTTGGGCTTCCCAGGTGGCTCGGTGTTCAAGAATCTGCATGCCGATGCAGGAGAAGCAGGAGATGTGGGTTCGATCCCTGGGTGGGGAAGACCCCCTGGAGAAGGAAACAGCAACCCACTCCAGCAGTCTTGCCTGGAGAATCCCATGGACAGAGGAGCCTGGTGGGCTACAGTCCTTGGGGTCACAAACAGTCAGACACAGCTGAGCACACAACACTCACTCACTCACTGTTTCATTTCTTTCTTCTTAAGAAAGCACGGTATGCTGTTACCCACCCTGGAAATCACTTGTGCACCCACGCTGCCTTTGACAAAGCCTAAGAAAGGTGGCCATCCCACCTAGCAGAGGGCAAGCAGGAGGAATGTTCCAGACCAACTCAGCCTTGCCATCTTGATCCACTTGCTTCCTTTTTCTCTGAAAGCACTCCTCCCACCTGAGTCTCAGAGGACCAACTCAAACTGGTCCTCCAAGTCAACTCTCTCTACACATAGCAGAAGGTGGTGCAATCTGGATCTTACCATCTTTTCATTTCAGGGCGTCACTTTCGAGGAGGAGAAAGACTTGGTGCTTCTGCTTCAGCAACAACAGAAAGGGGCTTTGGGAACACACACTGTCCATTTTCCCACCTTTTCTCATCAACTGGCTTTCTTGTTTGTGAGTTGGTAAATGAGAGAACGTTCACTTACGTTACAGACATGAGTCATGGCAACACTGGATGGCCATGCCTGGCCTGTAGCTAGGGCAAAGAGTTGATGCTTTCGTGGTGGGGAAAGGCTTCAGGCAAGTGAGGCGGGGGTGGGATTTGGGGAAAGGAAAAGTGGCAGTGACACGTCAAGCATCAGAGACAGCAAGGTGAGCCCGGCGTTCGGGGGGCTGGATTTTATTTTCCTCCAAAAATTTAATCCATTTGCTGAATGAATCAAACCACGGACCCCCGAGCTCTGCGAGACACTCACTGGATGGGTTTTAGAGAGGACGACGTGCTTCACCCCTTCACTGATTTCTTTTGCACATAGACTCATGGGTAGGCACAGTGCATGCTGCTGGAGATACAGAAGGAACAGGGCCTGTGTCTATCAGAGGCTCACAGCTGTGTGTCAGGGAAGGGAAAACACATTCCACATTAGAGAGCTTTAAGTAGAAGAAGTCCTTTGTCACACTTGCCCCTATTGGAGGCCGATGGGCATCCTGTCGTCCTGGTGATGAGAAGACGGCCAGCAAGTCGGCCGTGACCCACAGAGCACATGCTGACCCTCAGCTAAAGCTGCATCCAGGGATCCATAGACCCCCTAAATCCACAGATCCCTAGTTTTGTCTTGCAGAGTAACCCAGGAAATCGAAAGATCAAATCCTACACTTCTACTACTATTTATAGCAGTAGATCTTCCCAACCCAGGGGTGGAACCCAGGTCTCCCGCATTGCAGGCGGATTCTTTACCAGCTGAGCCACAAGGGAAGCCCAAGAAGACTGGAGTGGGTAGCCTCTCCCTTCTCCAGCGGATCTTCCTGATCCAGGAATCGAACGGGGGTCTCCTGCATTGCAGGCGGATTCTTTACCAGCTGAGCTAACGTAGGGAAGCCCTAGAGGTGATGTAAATTACCCAAGTCACACAGCTGACAAATTCAGGACACAAACCACACGAAGGGAACAGAGAGATACTCAACTTGGAGCCCACAGATGGACATAAGAGCTTCTGTGAGCCTCACCCGATCAGGAAGTTATGAGACTTTTTCTTTTTTGTTGTTTTTACAGTTTGAAAGTTTTTTTTTTAAATTATGAAAGTATGATAACACATTCACAGGAGACTTGAAAAATACAGAACAAAGTTACATATAGCTCTGCTATATATTACAATTAGGTTTTTAGGTAGATTAAGATTTTTAGTTGGCATTTCAATACCAAACTCTCCAAAATTAATAGAATGAACAGATAGAAAAGTGGAAGGACAGAGTAGATCGGAAAAGCACTATGAACCAGTTCAGTATAATTGAGATTTATAACAATTTTTCTTGCTACATCAGGATACAAATTCTGTTCAAGTTCCCATAGACTACAAACCAGGAGACACTGGAACATATCCAGGGACATAAAACAAAGGTGCAAAAGTTTCAAGATAGGAGACATTTTTCTGGTTGGCAGATCCACAGCTTTTATGAGACCCTCACAGGGGATCCATAGTCCCAGGGCAGTGATCAACACAGCATCAGTTCAGTTCAAGCTTGTGAACGGGTAACATTCCCAGTGTTTCGACACCGGCCTTCCTGCTGAGCCAGGTACCCAGTGTGTCCGGGTGTCTGTCTGGGATCCTGTGTCTCTTGACTCTGATCTTCCTACACCTGGCGTATAACTACTACCTTTGAAGCTATTCAAGTGTAAGAGGAAATTGAAAATTACCTACTGCCTACTTCCAAAGCAGGCAGAATTTATTAATTGTTGCTTATTTTTGAAATTTGGGGAGAAAAACATTTGTTATATCCTCATTTTCTCCCCCCTCGTTTGAAAAACAACTCATTAAGTAACTCATGGAATAGAAGTTGCTCTGAAAACCCTAATGCCTCCAGGGATGGTGCTGTAAAAAGAAGAAACATCTCTGTCTTCCCGCAGACAGGAAGACAAGGAAACCCCGGCTGCCCTCAGCACATACCCCTTCTCAGCTGGTCTGCAGACAAGGGTTTTTATTGCTTTTATAACACTGAATTCTTTTATTTCCGTTTCAGTTTCCAGTCCATCTCAGTTTGGGGGTTAATCGTCTTAGTATATTATTTTTATTGGGTCTCACCCAGGAGTGCTTGGTTTGAAGCAAAAACTAAGAAACTGTCCTGAATCTGCAAAGTGCTGGCTGTGTGATTTTGGTAATTGGCATAACCTCTCTGAGCCCTATTTCCTCGTGCACAAAATCCTTCTACTGAATCAGGCATCTAGACTGTTGCTCTGGGGCTCTGATGGCCTGTCCCAGGGTCACGAGGGCGGTGCTTTCGTCTCTTTTACATGTTGGATTTGTCTTTTCTTTACGGAATAGGTTTCTGTTACTAAAACAGGGGTCCAAAAATCACACTGGCCAAGATGGTCTATAAAGTGCCCTAAAAGTCAAAATTCTATGATTTCCTAGAACAACACCTCTTGGAATGGACACAAACCCTCACCAAATGCTGAAAATCAGAAGAGTCACTCAAATATCATCGTTAATGCCAACATGCACAGTAAGGGCTCATTCAATGGCAGATTGAAATCTTCATTCTAAGAATAGTGTTCTGTGCTTAAAAAATGTTTTCCTCATAGCAATGGTGTGACTGGCATTATCTCCAAATGTGGAATTGAACCAGATTTGCCCAAGATTGCTCAGCTACGAGGGGGAAGGGCTGGGATGTGAAGTCAGAAGCATCCATGTGTTCTCCCAACTGCCAGCAAAGAGGGCTATTGGCAATGACTGTTCACACTGTCAAAGTGAAACAGTCACCCCTGGGCCCCCATCGGAGCTTCGAGGTGTGAGCTTTGAAGTATTAAGGCTTTATGATTTGTAATGCCTGAAGAATTGATGCTTTTGAACTGTGGTGTTGGAGAAGACTCTTGAGAGTCCCTTGGACTGCAAGGAGATCCAACCTGTTCATCCTAAAGGAAATCAACCCTTAAACTTCATTGGAAGGACTGATGCTGAAGCTGAAACTCCAATCCTTTGGCCACTTGATGCGAAGAACTGACTCATTTGAAAAGACCCTGATGCTGGGAAAGATTGAAGGCAGGAGGAGAAGGGGATGACAGAGGATGAGATGGCTGGATGGCATCACCGACTCGATGGACATGAGTTTGAGTAAGCTCCGGGAGTTGGTGATGGACAGGGAGGCCTGGTGTGCTGCAGTCCGTGGGGTCACAAAGAGTCGGACACGACTGAGTAACTGAACTGAACTGATTTGTAATGGCATGACAGATTTTACCTGGCAAAACTCTCTCACTGGTAATCATATCCTCTGACTGTGTATCATATGACTTGGTACTGAGAGAGTGGAGGGTTTGTTTGTTTTTTCAAAATCAGAGCCAGAAAGTCTAACCATCCCAAGTCTTAAATGTTTTTCAGATTATTTCAAGAAATAGGACGTGTATATATCTGCGTTCCTATCTACCTACTCGTGTGCGTGTATATATCATATGGCCTTAAAACACCCTGTTGCTTGTGGACTTGAGTTTTATTTGGGACATCACACACTCCTTTTCAGTTCTCTGAAAACTAGAATCCTACAGTGCCCTTGCCAGTCCCTCAAAGTCACACCCAGATGACATAACTCCCCCACAAAGTGTAATTTTAGGTCCAAGTCGCTCTTCCAGTTTCATATATTCCCCTCACATCCTGTTCTTTTATGCAGGATTCTGTCATGTGAAGTTCAGTTTTCTTCTCTTTCTTTGAGAATATGACTAACCCTCTGCTGCTTCCCATCCTTCCCAGGGCATCACAGCACTGTAACCCTCTCTTGTGGGCGCCGAAGAATTGATGCTTTTGAACCGTGGTGCAGGAAAAGACTCTTGAGAGTCCCTTGAACAGCAAGGAGATCAGACCATTCAATCCTAAAGGAAATCAGTCCTGAATATTCATGGGAAGGACTGATGCTGAAGTTGAAGCTCCAATACTTTGGCCACCTGATGCGAAGAATAGACTTACTGGAAAAGACCCTGATGCTGGGAGAGACTGAAGACAGGAGGAGAAGGGGGTAACGAGGATGAGATGGTTGGATGGCATCACCGACTCAATGGACATGAGTTTGAGCAAAGTGGGAGTTGGTGATGGACAGGGAAGCCTAGCGTGCTTCAGTCTACGAGGTCGCAAAGAGTCGGACACAACTTAGCAACTGCACAACAACATGTAAGTAGGTCCTGTTTCCCCAAATTGCTTCCAAACCCAACAAAACATTCCACCTCCCCAGGTGGACCACTCTGCCCCGCCCATCCCCCCGCCCCTTAGAATGCAGACCGCACAGCTGGGAATTCCTCTCCTCTCCTGACCTCCAGCTGGTATTTCCAGCTCTCCTTTCCTCTACTCTGCCTCTTGACTCTGACTGTAGGATGATCATACTAAATGAAATAAGTCAGAAAGAGAAAGGCAAATACCCCACGGTATCACTTATATGCGGAAACTAAAATGCAACATGAACGAACTTATCTATGAAACAGAAAGAGACTCACAGGCGTAGAGGACGGACATCATGCCCGAGGGGAATGATGGGTTGGGAGGTTGGGATTAGCAGATGCAAACTGTATAAATACGATGGATAAACAACAAGGTCCTACTGTACCGCACAGGAACTATAACCAGTATCCTGTGATAAACCATAACAGAAAAGAATACTTTTTAAAATGTATATAACTGAATCGCCTTGCTGTACAGCAGAAATTAACATTGTAAAGCAACAATACTTTAATAAAAAAAATTAAAAACAAATAAAAACCTTCCTCCAATCCAACAGCTGTCTAATAAGTGGATAGGGTATTAGGCAGCCATTAAAATTTAAAATATGTTTACCTGACTCTCCTACACAGGGATCCAACTTAAGATTCGTAGTTAGTGCCATAATTTTAGAATTTCCAGTGGGAACACTGTAACAACCTCAAACATTCTAACAAGAAGAATGCAAATCTTGTACTCAAAATAGAGAAGGAAAGTTCTTTCATTCATTTTAACACCTACATCACCACCATTCAAGGACATCTCTATTGAATATTTCCAAGAGACAAAAATGGGCATGCATTTCAGATTTTGTGGTTTGATGACCATCTTTCTCTGGGCAAACCTACTACTTACAGGGTGGAATCTAGCCTTCCACGGACATGGACACCCACTATTGTCAAGAGGAATCACGTGAGCGCGTCAGAAGGCAGACCTTGGAAAACGTTCTGAAAGAGCTCCCTGCTCACCTTGGTTTCCCATTTTAATCACCAGACCGTGCTGGTGCTTTACAGTCCACCATCTCCACCTTCACAGGGGCGTCAGACACAAATTTTTGAAAAGCCTGTGTTCCAAATTCATGGCTTAGCAGTTTGAGAAAATGCTCAGCGTCTTGTGCGGTTTCTGAGACGAAAGCAGTTTTTCTCAGAATCTAGTAGGAGAGGCTAAAGCTCTCTAGACATGGGTCAGATGCTAGTAAGGGAAGCTGCTGCCGCTGCTAAGTCGCTTCAGTCGTGTCCGACCCTGTGCGACCCCAGAGATGGCAGCCCACCAGGCTCCCCCATCCCTGGAAGCTACACATCTCTAAAAGTCGATCAGATACGAATCCCGGGTCAGGAAGATCCCCTGGAGAAGGAAACGGCAACTCACTCCGGAGTTCTCGCCTGGAGAATCCCATGGACGGAGGAGCATGGCAGGCTACAGTCCATGGGGTTGCAAGAGTTAGACACGAGTTAGCGACTAAAGCACCACCACCACTAGTAAGGAAATAAAATGTACACTGCCATGGAAAATTCTGTTATCAAGACTATTCTATCACTGGTGTGGTTTGTAAAGTTGCTGGTGGAGGGCTGCATTCCAGATCCTACAGCATCCGAGCGCCCGGAGCTAAAAGGAGCCGGCCACCACCATGGAGGCTGGCCCAGGACACTGACTCAACGTCCGTGCTTATGGCCGTTTTTCTCAAGAAGGGATTCACGGCAAATTTTGACTCCACTGCCATAAGCTCAACCTGGAAACGGAAGTTGAACCCAGCAACAGTATCTGCTGTTTGGTTCTTGACTGATGCAGCACTTGCTCCAATGAAAACACAGAATTCACAGACCGGATAACACACACAGAATCCATCAGCGGTTGAGGGGCGCCAAGACAGGCCCCACAGTGACCTCTCCCTGCTTTTCCACGAACAACTGGGACCTAGTGGAACCACAGTCTGTCTTGTATCAACTCTGCCATAACTTTGTACCAGAAATTTCAACCAGTAATAATTCAGTTTGGTCTGTTCACCAACCGTTATTGTTAGGCTTTTGGTTTTTGTTTTATTTTACGTTGGCATATACTTGATTATTGCTTCCCAGGTGGCACAAATAGTAAAGAACCCACCTGCCAGTGCAGGAGCCCTAAGTGATATGGGTTCAGTCCCTGAGCTGGGAAGATCCGGAGGAGAGCCTGGCAACCCACTCCAGTGTTCTTGCTGGAGAATCCCGTAGACAGAGGAGCCTGGCGGGCCACAGTGCATGGGGCTGCAGAGTCGGACACAACTGAAGCGGTGCAGCAACACGCCTGATGAACAGCGCCGTGGTGGTTTCAGGTGCACGGCAAAGCGATTCGGTCACACACGCACATGTATCCATTCTTCTTCAGATTCTTTTCCCGTTTAGGTTATTGCTGACTATTAAGCAGCGTTCTCTATGCTATACAGTAGGTCCTAGTTGATTATCTGTTTTAAATATACACACTGCTATTGCTAAAGTCATGGATGTTCTGAAGGAGGGTGACACATTGTACCAGTTTTACACGTTTTTAAGTAATTGGATTTGTCTTAATCTTTTAGCAAAGCCAGGTGGAATATAGCACATAAAAAAATGCGCTTGATAAGGAGAATGAACTATGAACAAATACCGGTCCTGTATAGGTACCGGGGGTGACTAAAGGCCTATCAGGGACATGACATAAAGAGTTCCAGAGAGTAAACGGCAGATGGGGAGGAGCACGGAGAAGAAACTTCCTGGACTTAACCACGTTCCCTGGGCTATTTTAAAAAATCCTTTCCACCCTCCTCTCTTTAATTTATTTCCCCACATTAAGGAACACAAGATGCCCAAGTCAGGAAGGAAACATCAGTCTCGTGAAGAGTTACAGCAAGTGGGATTCAGGCTGAAATTTCACCCAAACGCATAGTTATCTCCTCCTTGTGGCTTTAAGGCCACAAGGCATCCAGATGAAATTTTAAAAGACATTTCAGTCCATTCCGTGTTTCCAAAGGATGTCTGAAACAAGAATACACACCCCACACCTGTCTGATATTTTTAAAGCAACGACTTCAAGCCACCATTGACCTCTAAAATCTTTTAGAGAATTGCTTCTTTACCCAGTTAAATTCTTGTCCTCAATTTTCAGGACTCGATCATCAGACTCATCCAGTCTTGTCTTTCTCAACAAGAGAGGGTGAAAGATGTCTATTACAAAACCAAATCAGTTAATGCCAAAGACAGGCACAGCTCATTTCCATAAAAAATAATAAAGCTACAATTCCCGATGAGCCGGAAACATGGTGACTGTTCATTACTGTAAGTGGTGAGCGTCTTTGCATTTTCGGCAGGCACGTTGGAGCTGAAGACATTTCAGTGAAGGTGAACGGAAAGCATTTTCCAGCCCTTTACATCCTCCAGCTTTTCTCTGTGGAACACTGGGAATTCCTGGAGAAGCTTTCAGTGGCAACTCCACTACTAAAGAGGAAGCACAGGACCAAGTTTAATGTGACACTTGCTGATAAAGTATAACACAGCGGACTGTGTTCCGTGCAGAGAGAGTATTTTCCAGGAAGGAAAGTCAGCTGGTTCCCATCTGTTTTGAATTTGGGTTGTGGATACAGCCGATCTGGTTGGATGGGGCGGTGTGGGTTTTCATGTAGTAGATTAAGTGAGCAGAATACTACTAGAGCTCATCATCAGTTCTGGTGAAGTTCACAGGATACAAAATTAATACAGTCCCATTTATCACTGCATTTCTATACTGTAACGATGAAAATTCAGAAAGAAAAATTAAGGAAACAATCCCATTTATCATTGCATCAAGAAGGGCAGAATTCCTTTTCCTTCCTCAGGTAGGAAGGAAAGTTTTGAAAGAAAAGACGTATACTCTCAAAACTGTAACACACTGATGAAAGAAAATGAAGATGATACAGAAAGATATACCATGTTCTTGGATTGGAAGAATCAATATTGTTAAGATGAATATATTACCCAAGCCATTCTACAGATTCAATGCAACCCCTATCAAATCATCAACGGCACTTTTCACAGAACTAGGACCAAGAAAAAGCTTTATATTTATACGGAAACACAAAAGACCCTGAATAATCAAAGCAATCTTGAGAAAGAAAAAGGAAGCTGGAGGAACCAGGCTCCCTGGCTTCAGAGTATATTATAAACCTACACTGATCAAAAAGTATGGTATGGTACTGGCACAAAAACAGCAGCAAAAGCTCAGAAATAAACATATGCACCTAAGGCTAATTAATCTATGACAAAGGCGGCAAGAACATATGATGGAGAAAAGATAGTCTCCTCAGTAAGTGGTGCTGGAAAAACTGGACACCTACCTGAAAAAGAATGAAACTAGAACATTCTCTAAGATCACGTGCAAAAATAAACTCAAAGTGGGAGAAAGGCCTGAATGTAATACTGGATACCGTGAAACTTCTTGGGGAAACCATAGGCAAGAACACTCTCTGATACGCATTGCAGCAAGATCTTTTTGGACTTCTTTTAATACAGCATGTGACTTACATCCCAGAAGACTGGGAACTACCCGTGGACACCAGGACACACAGATCACAGCTTTGCACTGGTGTTCACTTCACTGCTACGTTGGTCTCTCCAGTAATGAGACTACATCCTTCCTCGGAGAACAGCATCATTCAACACCCCTTCCTCTCCTCAAAAACGTCACACTGCTGTCCCTTTGCTACTTCAGCTCCAGGACCCACCCTGGCAACTCCAGGCCCTGAGTTCTTCTTCTGAACCTGCTCTTGCTTGGACACCCATGACTTCTGAATTCGCCCCCTCAAATCCTTCACACGTCAACCTGTTTTGCAGTGAAAGTGATTCTGTCTCTCTCTCGCTGCTCTGGAAGCTCACAAATCCTGCAGGTGTTTCCAGATGAACTTAAGAGCCTGGCATCCCTATCCTTTGCCAGTTCCTTCAAGCTTCCTTTTCGTCCAGAGAGTCTTAGATAAGTTAGTCCATGGGCAGAACGGCTTATTTAAAACCAGAGACATCACTTTGTCCACAAAGGTCCATCTAGTCAGAGCTATGGTTTTTCCAGTAGTCATGTATGGATGTGAGAGTTGAACCATAAAGAAAGTTGAGCGCCAAAGAATTAATGCTTTTGAACTGTGGTGTTGGAGAAGACTCTTGAGAGTCCCTTGGACTGCAAGGAGATCCAACCAGTCCATTCTGAAGGAAATCGGTCCTGGATATTCATTGGAAGGACTAAAGGCCTAAATCTGAAACTCCAATCCTTTTCCCACCTGTTTTGAAGAGCTGACTCATTGGAAAAGACCCTGATGCTAGGAAAGATTGAGGGCAGGAGAAGGTGGCAGCAGAGGATGCGATGGCTAGATAGCATCACCAACTCAATGGACATAACTTTGAGCCAACTCCGAGAGTCAGTGAAGGACAGAGGAGCCTGGTGTACTGCAGTCCATGGGGTTGCAAAGGGTTGGACACAACTTAGCAACTAATAAACAACAGCAACATGGGCAGAACGGAATTTGATTTATACTAGTACAAGAGGAGAGTGAAAAAGTTGGTTTAAAGCACAACATTCAGAAAACTAAGATCACAGCATCTGGTCCCATCACTTCATGGGAAATAGATAAGGAAACAGTGGAAACAGTGGCAGACTTTATTTTTCTTCTGGGCTCCAAAATCACTACAGAAGGTGATTGCAGCCATGAAATTAAAAGATGCTTACTCCTTGAAAGGAAATTTATGACCAACCTAGATAGCATATTCAAAAGCAGAGACATTACATTTCCAACAAAGGTCCGTCTAGTCAAGGCTATGGTTTTTCCAGTAGTCATGTATGGATGTGAGATTTGGATTGTGAAGAAAGCTGAGCACCAAAGAATTGATGCTTTTAAACTGTGGTGTTGGAGAAGACTCTTGAGAGTCCCTTGGACTGCAAGGAGATCCAACCAGTCCATTCTAAAGGAGATCAGTCCTGGGTGTTCTTTGGAAGGACTGAGGCTAAAGCTGAAACTCCAATTCTTTGGCCACCTCATGCAAAGAGTTGACTCATTGGAAAAGACTCTGATGCTGGGAGGGATTGGGGGCAGGAGGAGAAGGGGAAGACAGAGGATGATATGGCTGGATGGCATCACCGACTTGATGGACGTGAGTTTCAGTGAACTCTGGGAGTTGGTGATGGACAGGGAGGCCTGGCGTGCTGTGATTCATGGGGTCAAAAAGAGTCGGACATGACTAAGCGACTGAACTGAACTGAACTGAGTACAATTACTGCCATCACTGACACCTTCTGAGTCATGAAAGAACCATCTAAGAAACTTTAAAGTAAGTCATGTTTCACTTCCGAATACTGAGCCTCGATTTTCTGGTTCTTCTTCCCCCTTTCCCCCTCTCCCTTCTCTTCTTTCTCTTCTTCTCCTTCCTCCTCTTTTTAATACTACAGTTGCTTTCACAGCAGTCGCCTCACATTGCCTCTTCTTTTAAGACAGTTACACAAAAAATTTAACTGTCATGATGGTCAAAGCGAGATCCTCTGTCTAAGTATCTCGTTCAACCACTGACAGAGGCACAAGGCTGCATACAAAGAGCGCTAGCCAGGGCAGGTCAAGTCGTCATCTACGTGTCCCTGGGAAGGCCCGCCCTCTCAAAATTCTCGGCTCCATGCACTGTGTTTCATTTATTCTTTAAAGTTCGTTTATTTGGCTGCACTGGGTCCTAATTGCAGCACAGGAACTCTTCAGTCTTGTTTGAGGCATGCAGGATCTAGCTCCCTGACCAGGGGTCACAGCCGGGCCCCCTTCACTGGGAGTGTGGAGTCTTAGCCACTGGACCACCCGGGAAGTCCCGCCATGCCTGTTAAGGCTCACTTTATAGTTGTTTGTAAAATTCTCTTCACTTCAGAAAACACTTCTATAGTGCCATTATCATTACAAACAATTAGTTAATTTTTTTTTTAGGTTTAGTCTTTTAAAATTGTTTATTGAGCTGAAATTCGCTTAACAAAGAACAAACTATTTTGACAAGTACAGTTGGGCGGTATTTAGGACACTCACAAAGCTGTTGACCATCACCTCTATTTCTAAGACTGTCATCACCACCAAAGAAAATTCCAGTTGCATTAGCGGTCACTCTTCCTTCTCAGCAGCCCTTAGTAACATCCTCAATCTAATCTAACCCATCAGTCCACACCAGGTCCCAGGGCCCATCATTCACTAGGAGAAGAGACACATGGGGCCTACACATTAGGACTTATGCAGCTCAGAAAAACTGAGAAGCAACAAAAATAACCGTCAGTGGCTTCCCTGGGGGCTCAGACGGTGAAGAGTCCATCTGCAGTCCAGGAGACCAGGGTTCAATCCCTGGGTTGGAAAGATCCCCTGGAGGAGGAAATGGCAACCTACTCACCTCTGGCAGGACTATCAGAGCTACCAGTTTTCAGATCAAGGGAAGTTACAGAGGTGGTGACTGAACTGAACAAAGAGCAGAAGATTCAGGCTTGTCCACAGGACACAGAGTATTTCCATATGAAAAGAGATTTTGCTGAAGACCGTTAAAGAAAAGGGATATTTGCCTTTATCTGTGAGATTCCTCACCCAAAGAAGGTGGAAGGGATCACAGGATGCACTGTTCCAGCTTTGGGATTCTGTGAGGCATGAGCCCGGCCGGTGCGTGCGCGTGGGTACATATCCACACACGTACAAATACGGAGTCTGCATCCCTGCTCACTATGTGAGGAACAGGGTGTCCTGGTTGGCTGGAATCATGGAGACCAAGCCTGCGGTCTCCTCTGTCTCTCAACAGCACCTGAGATGAGCACTTTCCAACTTTAAGTCATTTGACGCGAGGGTAGTACAGTTTAAAAAGGGAGAGAAAGTACCTTAATATAGTTCTCTAAGGTAGGATCTAGTTTGTGAGAATACACTAAGTCAAATTAGCCTCTGATTTTTCTGCTTCACTTACGAGGCTAACCTCTGGGTACGTGTGAAGCAAGGGTGCTGGCCAGGGTGGATTCTGGTTTCACCAACACGCCTCCGTAACACCTGACTGGCTTCAGAGTCAAAGGGTGGATTTAATTCCTTCAGCTTAAAAGATGTATTGTTTCCAAGCATCGCTGGGTTTTTTTTTTTATACTTCATTTAAAAATAACTTTTAGCATCTTCAGAGAGAAGGGAGAATAGTTTTCTAGAAGTCTGTTTCCCATTTCACTCCAATAGGTGCATCGCGGGTGCTCACTCAGTCATGCCAACTCTTGGCGACCCCATGGACTGCAGCCCGCCAGGCTCCTCTGTCCATGGGATTTCCCAGGCAAGAGTACTGGAGCAGGTTGCCATTTCTTCCTCCAGGGGATCTTTCCGACCCAGGGATTGAACTCGCGTCTCCTGCATTGGCAGGTGGGTACTTTACTGCTGAGCCACCTGGGAGGCCTAAAATACGTCATACAGTTTCCTAAAAAAAAAAAAAAAAAACTCCTCCTACATATTCATCAGTTTATAGTACATATTTGAGAAAACAAATTGGTAAAACTCAGCAATCTCTAATTAACAGGTAAAATCAATTGGTTATATGCTATTTCTTGGATTTTTTTTTTCATTAATCTGCAGTAGTCCTCAACATAAAAAAGCTAATTCCAGCTGCCACCCATGTGCCTGGCTCCCAACTACCTGGCTCCCAACTACCTAGCTCCCAACTACTGTAATACATCTGTTAGCATGCTGAGAAGAAAGTGGTCGTCTATTGCAATAGCCAAAAATGTGTAAGCATCATGCCACATTAAACCCACATCCTTGGTAATGCTAAGAGTTTCAACCAGGAAGCAATGCTTGGTGATTTGAAGGCAGTCATGAAGTTAGTACAATACAACACAATCAAAAGATCTCCAACCCAGCAATCAAAGCACAAACCGGCATCTATCTCTTTCTCTCTCCTAAAATAAACTGGATCGTATTTCTCCCAGTCTGGGTAAGGGGCCATCCCCAAAGCATCACGAGTCAAAAAGAAGAAAATGATATGAAGGAGTGGAGGAATCATTAAGAGCTCGGCAGTCAAAGCACAGAAACAGCTTAAATGTCTTCTGAAAACTGACAGATGATAGAGGAATAAGAAACAGTCTTCATGAACTAAGTATTTCATTTTCCTCCTTGTTTCTGGACTAGCAGTTAAGATTTTAACCAATGTCCCCTAAAGGTATATTTATTGCATTTCACTTAAAAAATTTTTTTTTTACTGTGGGCCATTTTAGAAGTCTTTTATTGAATTTCCTACAATATTGCTTCAGCTTTATGTTTTGGTTTTTTGGCTATGAGGCATGTGAGATCTTAGTTCCCTGACTAGGGATCGAACCCATGCTCCCTGTACTGGAAGTCTTAACCACTTGTCTGCCAGGGAAGCTCGTGTTGTATTTATTTTAGATGCAGTATCTCCATCCTCCATCTCCATTTTGCTTCTCCTCCCCTAACTCTGCTGCTGACCTTTTATATATTGGACTGTAGGCTCTGGGAATTCTTCAGGGTCAAGGCGACCCCACTCTGAAAAGAGTGGAAAGGGCCCTCCCAACTGCCTGGGGTGAGACAGACTCTTCTGGATGTCCCACCAGCTCCCAGAAGCCAGGTCATGCCAGCTGAAGTCTTCCACGATTACAGCATGTTCAACTATAAGGGATTTCCCAAGATAAAAAGTATAATATCAAACAAGGGCTTATCCGTCCTCCCAATCCCACACCCTAATGAGACATTTCCAGGATTCTGGCATGTGAAGGTATCAAGCAGAGTGAGAACAAAACTGAGCAGGAACCATGGACCTTTCTTTACGTAACATCCTGGGCTTCTGAGGGCCTGCCCTTGGTTTAGACCCATGAATAGCAATGCACTGGCCCCTGGTCCGAGATGCTACCCCAGCCCTTGCTAGAAGCTGGAGCCCGGGGCAGGTTTATTTTACAGCTAGTGAGGAGGAGCTCGGTAATAAGAGGAAGCCCCATCAGTCACTGGAGGTTGATTCAGGGTGGACACGTTACTTTATTGAACAGATACCCCGGAGGAAGGCTTCGTTTGTCTCGTGTGAACCTGCGTCCATGCTACACTGAGCATTAACCCTCACACAAGCTCGCCAACTGCACAGGTTTCCAAGACATCCATAATGACAAAATCTTCCCAGAAGAAATGAAACTGCACTTAAGTTCTGTAGATGACGATGATACAACCAATAAGACGGTCTCATTTTTTAATGGAAAACTGGGATTTGAGGAGATGACCAACAACAGGCAGTTTGCACTACATACTGAACAGATCCAAAGTTGCCTGCGGAAGGTCTCTGAAGAGTTGACGATGGGACTGTCACATGGTGACCCCCAGAGAGGCCTTTTGCCTTTCTGAACTCTAGAGGGGTCCCCTTTCTTTGCCCCAACCCTAGCAAGTGACAGCGAACAACACTTCTCACACACACAGGGAGACTCAGTGCTGCGGATTCACCAAGCCTGAGCGAGCTGCTCTGCCAAGCTACGGGTGTCTCCCAGGATCTACTTTAACGATCTGCCCGACAAGAACTAAGCACTGATTAAAAGGTAAGAACCCTCAAGATCTTCTGAGAAGAGAATTACTCTCTAAGAGCTTGCGGGCTCCCCTTTATTCCTTGAGTTTCTGCAGACACTGGGCCTCCTCGGGGCAGGGTGAGCGGCTGTCCCCTGCCACCTGGGGACACCAGTGCAGTCCTGGCCTTCCCTGCCAGCCCTTTAACAAATGCCACTTCTTAGCCGGGGCCCCCTTGGTCTTAACAGGAGCATCCTCTGACTTTTCCAGCTGGGAAAGTCTGCACTCTCTAAATGCCAGGATGAATAGCAGTGATCCGCTAGTACCTTCCAGAACACTAGGGAGGGGGAGAGCAGGAAAAGGGGACACAGGTATCCGAAAAAAAGTCCTTTAAGCAGACCTGGCATGCCTTCTCGTGATTTGTGTTAGAACCAAAGCGAAGTCCTGTTGGAGAGTCACGAGCAGCTGAATTTGGGGAGAGGGCTGTGCTAGCCACTTCCTGCAGCCCCCCTCCACCCCACCTCTCCAGATTACAAAGTAGCCGGCACCCTTTGCAACTGACAGGCTACATTTGGCAGCTCTGAGAGAGGCCTTTGTCAGCGGTCCCCACACATCAAGTTTACCTCTCCAGATGCTCCCTGAGCCCATGCATTATGGATGGACTAGGGATCCTTCAAAAAATAGAAGCGGGGTGGGAGGACAAAGGCAGTCCCTGCCGGCACCGTCGGGGCTCTTGATCTCACTGCCAGCCCGGGGCTCAGGTGGCCACAGTCGTGCAAACACACAGTCATTCAAGAGACGTAGCACCCGCCGCCACCACCTCTCCCTGCCTTGCTGGCACACGCACCTCGAGCCCAGCCTTACCTGCTCCTGCTGTTGCACGGATTTCCCCGAAGCGTTGGGCTCCTTGGCTGTAGTCATGGTCCCAGGCTTCAGGGTGCACGCCGGCTCAGCGGCAGGTGCGGTCTGAGCGGGAGGACTTTGGGGCCCCCAGAGTCCAGCCAGCCGGCGGACTGGGGCTTAGTCCATACTTCCCAGAGCCCACGGCTGCTGGAGAGGGGGTGGAGGGGGAGGGAGGGCGAGTGGGTACGGCCGCCTAGTTCTCTCTTTTAAATGCACAGAGCAGAAGAGGGGCGATACTGCAGCTTCGCGGGGCTTCTGCAATTAGCAACAGCCTCTGCAATCGCCACAGAAACAACGACCACTGCTTAGCAACCTGGCAAGTGGCTGCGCGGTGCAGGAAGGGGACCCGAGCGATGCGCGCCGCTCCCGCCCGCCTCCCGCGGCGCACGGCGCATGCTCGGGCCGGCGGCGGGGCGGGGAGGGGGCTGGGGAGGGGGCGCCTGCGGGGAAGGGGAGGGGGGACGGGGGAGGGGAGAGGGGAGGGGCCGCCGGCTCCGGGTCTTGCTGCCAACCTGTGCAGGTGGCCGGACCTGCGCCCCCGGGGCACTGCTGCGGGCAGGTCACACCCCGGCGGGGGGGCGCGCGAAGGGGCCACGCGGCGAGAGGCTTTGTTTGTCCCTCTGCCAAGCGCAGGGCCTCTTGAGGAGCAAAGATGCCCGCGGGCATCAAAGAACAGTTTCTTTTCTGTTTGCCTGGTGGGATTTTTCAGGCCGCTCCCCCCCAACCCCAACCCTGCCGCCCCCACCAAGAACACTAGGCTTGGCAATCTTGGCCTTTATTTTCCTTAAAATTCAGAAAACTTAACTATGGTCTGTCTTTTAAACTCAAAGAATCATGTTTCTCTGCGAAAATCAACCAGGACCTCAAGGGTGTCTGATGGTTAAAAGAGGGAAAAAAAAAAAAAAGGAAAGAAGCTGGTGATGACCTTATAGGAACTCAAGGGCTCCCTGCTCTGTCCTGAGCTCAAGGAGAGAGAGGGGCAGGGATGGCCGGCCTGCTCTTGGGCCTCATGTCCTTGAGCTTGGTCCTGACCCTGGGCACAGGGCACCTGCTTGGCCGCTGCCCCTGGGTGGACCGAGTGGTTGGTGGAGAAGCAACGCCCAGTGGGGACTCTGGTGGCGCTGAGCTGTGGCCTGCAGGTAGGGACACCTGTGCTTTCCAAGCTCAGGTTTCTGCTGCCCCTGTGTGTGACTGCCCGCCTCCCGCCTGGAGCCTTTGCTGCCAAAGGGCTTCAGGCCTCAGACACTCACTGGCCTGGGGGAGCGTGGCCATCACCCCCAGCCCTGAGGAAGTGCTTCCCCTGGGCTCCAGGCGGTCCTGCCTTTGCCCCTGTGAAGCCAGTGAAGCATCTTGCAAAGAGAAGGCAGAGTAGAGCCGTATCCAGTTGAAGGTTTTAATAGAAGACTTCCTTGGTTCCGCTCCTTCCCTGACCCCCTGACCCCATCCTACTATAGCAACAGTGCGATCCAAGGCCCCGTGCCCTTCCCTGGAGGGGAGGGTCGAGCCCTGCTCCTGCAGGATGGCGGGGGCCCCCCAGCCACAGCCTGAAATTCGGCTCTAAGCGTTTACTTGGCACTGATTCCAGAAGGTCAGGATGGGCAGCTGGGAGCTTGGCTGGCTCGGCCGAGAGTACAAAAATGGAAAAGCCCCGTGTGAGAGCCTTGTCGCACAATCCGGCTTTGGTTAGTGTTGTGTTTGTCTTTTATTTAGGCATCCCTGCAGGGAGGGGGGTTTCTGGATGGGAATAGCACTGGTGTGTTCCTGGTGGGCCACGTCCAGGGGGTCCGGAACCCAGCGAATCGCCGGTGTGGGCTGTGGGCAGTGTGCCAGGCCACACAGACGCTCAGGGGGGTGGTCACTCTGGAGGGGAAGGGGCGGTCACTGTGGTGTAAAGTCCCCAAGCAAACCGCCCATCACAGCAGCAACAGCTAAGACTCAGGAAGGAGGCCTGGGGAGTGGGGTGAGCAGCGCCCCCTACCCTAACACAGCTGGGCCTGGCAGCCCTGGGGGCACCCCGGTGATGGGAGAGACCAGCAGCCCTTGCGGCAAAATGGTTCATCGCTGAACATCTCAGAACTGGTCTGTTCTCCCGAGTTTCCTCTTATATAGGAACCCCTGGGGTGGGTCACATCTTACAACCACCATCAGTCACGTCTCTGAGAGCATCCACCGCTGACTCGCAGGGGCCATGAGCGCCACCCAGCACCGCTGTCCAAGGACGGGACGCGAGCTGGGGGAGGAGAAGGCAGAAGGTTCCCAGGGCCCTGGGCCTGACCAAGTGGGTGGCACTCCAAGCTGTATCTGCTGGGGAAGGGCGTGAAACCCTCAGGGCACTTCTATTTTACTTCTCAGTAAAGACTGTAAATGCAATTTTATATCTAAAATGAATATGGATATCATGCAAAGTTCACACACACTTGCGAGATTATACCTGATCCTTCAAAGGAGTCTCCTGCTGGCCCCGCAGCGTCAGATCTCTAGGAGCTCCCCACCCCCCAACACACACACACACCCCGCCCTGCAGCTTCTGTGTCTTCACGAGCCATTGATTGGGAAGAAAAGCTCGCAAAAGGCTGCAGGATGGACAGGTAAGGTGGTGCCGCTCGGAACCTTTCCGTGGGCTTTTCTGACACCAGGTGCCCAGAGCCCAGCTTTTCTGCATCCTTGGCTTGGACCGCTTTTAAAAGAGAAAGGGCAGGACTTCCAGCTGAGCCAGACGGCACGGATGAACCCGGAGGACGTTTCACTGAGTGAAGTAAGCCAGTCACAGAAGGACAAATACTGCCTGACTCCACGGCTATAGAGGAATCTAAAATAGATTCATAGAAGCAGACAGTGGAATGGTTCTGCCAGGGGTGGGGAGTGGGGGGGCGGCATAAGCAGGGAGTGGCTGTGCAGTGTTTACAAACTTCTATTCTGCCAGATGCAAAGGTTCTAGAGCGGCCGTAAACACCTGCTTCTGGTTAACCACCGTGCGTCGTATACTGACAAATCTGTCACCTGAAATACGTCAGAGAAAAACAAGTACCGTATCATTTCAGTCATACGTGGAGGACAGCAAACAAACAAACATAAATCAACACAAAAACACGTAGTGACCGAGAACAGAGAAGCGGTTACCAGACGGGAAGGGGCGGGGGGCGAAGCATTCAGGAGGATCGAGTGGACGGAGGGAGACAGTTTCTGGTGGTGAGCATACTGCAGGGGGCCCAGGGTCCAAACATGTTGTCCACATGCAACATGCCGTGTTATAAGCCCACGCTACTGTACCTCAGTAAAAACAAATCTGTTGGGATTAACAGACACACAGTACTATATTCAAAGTAGATAACCAACAAGGACCTATGGGACAGCACAGGGAACTCTACTTAATCTTTTGTAATAATCTATAAGGGAAAAGATGGCATCACCGACTTGATGGACATGAGTTTGAGCCAGCTTCGGGAGCTGGTGATGGACAGGGAGGCCTGGCATGCTGCAGTCCATGGGGTCGCAAAGAGTCGGACACGACTAAGCTGAAGTGAAGTGGTAACAGAAAAGACTGAAAAAATAGAAATAGATGTATGTGTGACTGAAACACCCCTGTACACCTGAAACTAACACAGTGTAAATCAAGCTTGGGTTTCCCTAATGGCTCAGTGGTAAAGAATCCACCTGCCAATCAGGAGATGCGGGTTTGAACCCTGGGTTGGGAAGATCCCCTGGAGAAGGAAAGGGCTACCCACTCCAGCATTCTTGCCTGGGAAATTTCATGGAGAGAGGAGTCTGGCAGGCTATAGTCCATGGGGTCACAGAGAGTCAGATGTGACTTAGTGCCTAAACAGCAACAACAAAAATCAACTATACTCCCCAAAACCATCACAATATTGCAATATTGTAAACTAATTATCCTCTAATTATTAAAAAAAGAAGTTATGGCAAAAACCATCACAATATTGCAATTATCCTCTAATTAAAAAAATCAACTATATTCCAATTAAAAAGATAACAAAAATATATCTTAAAAATGTCTGTTCAAAGGGTAGATCTCTTTAAGAGAGAGAAAGGGCTGTGTTTTATTCATGTTTTAAAATTAATCAGTATCCCTCTAGAACAAAAGCACCATGCCCAAGTTTATCCTTCAAGCTAAAGTGTGTCCTGCACACTTCTTTCAGAGCCTTGCTGCCAGCCTCAGTGAGCACTAAGTTTCTAGCATCCATCCTTAGCAAAGGGACCGAGTCAAGGCTTCCTTGCCTCACGATAGCTGCAGTGATAATGGCCACCTGGGGCTGCCCTGTGCTGGGCACCCAAGCCCAGCATGTCTGTGAGGCCAGCCCTGAAACTGCCCCATTTATGAAAGGAAATTGGCATTTTGAGAATGTAAATATTACTCTCATCGTTAGCCAGCAAGTAAGTGCCCAACCTAAACTTGGGCAGGCCAGGGCCAGGGCTACCATACTGCACTGGCTCGAAATGCCTGCAGAGCAGAAGATGGAAGATACTTAAGCAGTCTGTGCCAGGAAGTACAGTGAGCACTGGACACCCGTTCCCTTACTTGATCCTTAAAAACCTCTTAGACACACCTGGCGTTAGCTCGCTAGGGCAGCCACAGCAGAGCATCACGAGAAGCCCAGGACCACGGTGCTGGTGCCTTCTGAGGCCTCTGTCTTTGGTGGCCCCTCTGTGTGTGCCCGACCTGCTCTTCATATAGGACACCAGTCATGGGGGATTAGGGGTCCGCCCAGCGACCTCACTTTATGTCAATCAGCCTTTTCATACCGTGTCTTCAGACACAGTCCCATTCTGAGGTCCTGGGGTTGCAACTTCAACGTGTAAATAAGGAGGTACACAGTTCAGCCCCTAATGTTCATTGTGAGCCCATTTCACTGATGAGGAAACTGAGGCTTGAAACGATTCTGCAGTCTTTCCAAAACCCACACAGTCAGGAATAAGCAGCAGAGTTACTCCAAACAAGAGTAACGTGCCTGACCAACCTCCTGGTATCTGCGAAGCGGCAGGCAGCTCAAGGGTCTGCCCTAATGGCCCACTCTAGACAAGTCCCTGCTGGGGGTCCCGGGAGGATCCCAGCGCAGTACAGACTAGCCCTTCCCAGGTGAGTGTTCCCTGTGCCGAGGGAGGGCAGAGAGAAGCCGGTGTGAGCAGAGCCTTCTCCCGCAGCACACAGCAGGTGCCACAGCGACGCCTGCTCCTCGCCCCACCGGCTCTTCCCTGCCCTCGCTGGACACAGGCAGCTGAGCCTGGCGGAGCGCGGCAGCCCGCTGGCCAAGGAGGCCGCCGCCAGCTGCTCGCCCTGCCGTATTACCCACCTCCCTTTCCCACTGGGCCCATCGCCTGGCACTACCAGAAACCTCTGAGATCCCGCAGGCAGTCTCCCTGAATGGACCCGAAGCCCCACAGTCCCGAGCAGGTGCATGGGGCTGGAGGCTTGGTCACGTGGGCGCCGTGCAGCCTGAAGCCTCCTCTCCCGTCCAGTGTGTCCCAGACCGGCGGCTGGCACCGGCTCAGCTGATGAGGTCCGCGTGCGCATGTGTGGCCCTGGGTCCCGCGGCAGCCCCAGGCCCTTCTCGCTCCGCCGATCTCTCCTCACTTTGCCGCAGGCAGCCAATCGGCTGAAACAGCTTTGCCTCACGACTGGCTCCATCAGCCCGTCTTTACCAAGCACCTAGTATGTGCCGACGGCAACACCACCGACAAGAAGCAGGCACGATAGCTGCCTTGTTGCTGTAAGGGATCAAAATGGCCTTAGAGTAGGATCCCTGAAGATCTTGTTTTTTTTTTTTTTTAGCCTTAACCATCAGCGAGAGAAACCAATTCTAACTTACAGTTCCCTGAAAATAAAAGTGAATATGGGCAGCAAGGTAAGATTCCCTGGAGAGTCCCGTCAGGATCCAAAGAAGTAAGTTTAGAAAAAGAGCTTATAGAGATACATAGAAAATTACCACTAGGGAGGACACGTGGGTAAGTTTCCTGAAGGCTGGATTTCTCCAGAGAAACAGAACCAACAGTGGGTGGGTGGGTGGGTGGGTGTTGCTCAGTCACGTCTGACTCCTTGCGACCCATGGACTGTAGCCTACTATGCTCCTCCATCCATGGGATTTTCCAGGCAAGAGTTCTGGAGTGGGTTGCCATTTCCTTCTCCAGAGGATCTTCTGGACCCAGGGATCAAACCCGGGTCTCCTGCATTGTAGGCAGATGCTTTACCATCTGAACCACCAGAGACAGAATCCAAACGTGTGTAGAAATGGCAACCCACTCCAGTGTTCTTGCCTGGAGAATCCCAGGGACAGTGGTGCCTGGTGGGCTGCCGTCTGTGGGGTCGCACAGAGTTGGACACGACTGAAGTGACTTAGCAGCAGCAGCAGCAGCATACATATACTATACATATACATATACTATACATATACATATACTATACATATACATATACGGAGAGAGAGATTGGTTACTTTTTTTTTTTTTTTTTTGGCTGTGTTGGGTCTTAGTTTTGGCATGCAGGCTTAATTGCCCCAATGGCATGTGGGATCTTAGTTCTCTGACCAGGGATTAAACCCATGTCCCTTGCACTGGAAGACAGATTCTTAACTACTGGACAATATGAGAAGTCCCGAGATTGGTTAGTTTTAGGAATTTAGGAAGTTGGCTCATTTGCTTGTGGGGGCTTGCTAATCTGAAATCTGCAGGGTAGGATTGTGCAGGCCAGCAGGCTGGAAACCCAGGAAGAAGACCATCTGGAGGTAGAATTCTGTCTTCCTTTTGGGGAGGTTGGTCTCTTTTCTCTTAAAGCCTTCAACTGATTAGACAAAGCCCACCCACACTAAGGAGGGTAATATGCTTTATTCAGAAGTCTACTGACTTAAATGTTAATCACATTAAAAAGCACCAGTCCTTCCCAGCAACATCTAGGAGACCAAATGCTGGTACCGTGGGCCAGCTGTATTGACACAAAATCAACCATGACAGGCGATAAACAGAGGTGACTGGGAAAGCGTTTGGTGAGGTGAATATTCTTAATTTACTAATACCGTTCTTCTCCTCTCCACTTTTCCCATCTTTCTATCTGAAATGTTTGCTACAATTTTGAATCATGAAATCCAGACCCTTCATGGGAGAAAACAGAAAAGCCATCAGATTCCTGAGCTTCTTTCCTCCAAATGTTTTATACAGAAGACAGAAAGAGACTTCTCTCTTACATAAGCCACCATGACTTGGGTTTTCTGTCATGCACAACCAAGATGAGCCCAAATGAACACAGGACAAATTCCTCTCCTGTCTTCTCTTTTTATTCAGAGAAGGCAATGGCACCCCACTCCAGTACTCTTGCCTGGAAAATCCCCTGGATGAAGGAGCCTGGTGGGCTGCAGTCCATGGGGTCGCTAAGAGTCAGACATGACTGAGCGACTTCACTTTCACTTTTCACTTTCATGCACTGGAGAAGGACATGGCAACCCACTCCAGTGTTCTTGCCTGGAGAATCCCAGGGACGGGGGAGCCTGGGGGGCTGCCATCTATGGGGTCACACAGGGTCGGACACGACTGAAGCGACTTAGCAGCAGCAGTTTTGCTAGGAGTATCCCCCTAAAATTGCAGCCAATTAGGAAGAAACAGGAGCTGATCTTTCCTATTTATTTATTTGGCCACGTGTGTGGCTTGTGGGATCCCTGACCAGGGACCAAATCCACATCCCCTGAAGTGGAAGCATGGAATCTTAACCCCTGGGCTGCCAGGGAAGTCTCTGATCCATCTTAAGAGACCTGATAAATGTATGCTGGTTTCCAGATGTAGCCAATAAGTGAGCTTCTAAGTCAGGTCCCCCTGAGTCAAACCTGATCCACTTCTTATTGCATAAATATTTACTGGAACACAGCTGAGCCCATTCACTCACACGTTGTCTGATGAATGCTTTTGTACTATAGTGGCAGAGTGGAACTTGTGACAAGGTCATGTGACCTATAAGGTATAACATTATTATCTGATGCTTTGCAGAAAAAGTTTGCAGACCCCAGGTCTAGAGTGACCCCGTTACTTGTCAATTACAGTTATGTGCCCTCACTCAAAATCACAAAATCAATAGTAAAAAAGCTGCATCCAAGTAGACCATTCCTCTGATTCCCTAAAAGGAAAGACCATGGGAAAAAAATCCTAACAGTTTTTTGCCATCAGCCTCCTGTCTTCACAGGAAGACGAATGTTTCCACACAGTTCCCCTCTGGCACTGCCGTCAGAGAGTCTCATTTCTCGTAGGGAGACTGAGACTTGACCTGTGACCCGCCACTCACCCTCGCCTGTGTACATCCTGACGGCGTCCTCTCCAAAGGCCACAGCAGACCCATGGAATGGAGTTCATTGCCCTGGAAACAGGAATCTCCCATGGATCTGGGAATGCTGAAAGCATTCAAATGGTTTGCAAAATCCATACCTCCATCACCTAGAGTAAGTGTTTGATACTGCTTGTTTGGACAAATGAATATGGTGTATTCAAAGGAATTCAATGACAAATTTCATTTGAGTGATTTTCATCTTTCCCTAAAAGATGCTTCCTGCACTGATCATAAACCTTTACAAGGTAAGGTAATGCTACCCACTCTCCCTGGAGATGAGGCTACAGGATGCCTGGCCTGAGCCAGTGTGTCCAGCTGTTGGAGAAGCCTCCGGCCCCCTGTTTACAGTTATGTTACTGTGTGCTAAGTGCTTTCCACGTAGGTCAGGAAATCTGCTCTCAGAGCCTCAGAGCCTAACGGGAGATGCAAACTTGTAGCAAATGCATGTCTTCTGGTCCTGCCTTAGGAAGCACTCCCTGGTGGCTCCAACGGTAAAGAGCCAGCCTGCAGTGCCGGAGACGGGTTCCATCCCTGGGGTGGAAGATACCCTGGAGAAGGAAATGGCAACCCACTCCAGTATTCTGGCCTGGAGAATTCCATGGATGGAGGAGCCTGGCGGGCTACAGTCTGTGGGGTTGCAAAAAAATCGGACACGACTGAGTGACTGACACTTTCACTTTCTTTCTCTTAGGAAGCACAAGGAGAAAGAGGTGGTGGTGGAGGTAGTGAGGGGGTTTGGAGGCAACCTGGGTGCCCATCCTCGCAGAGGGCCGTGTAAGAATGCTCTGGACACATGCCAGTCAACACTAAGCAGTGATGAGCAGCAAGGCCATGTGCATACAGAGCAGCATGGATGGATTACAAACACAGTGCTCAGGGCAAAAACTAAGAAATAGAAATGCGTACAGACACATGTACACACACATGTATAAATACATTTACATAGTGTACACAAGACACATATGCATATATCCATAAACCTTTCACCAAATGAAAAATGCATTCGTACAAAGATACATGTTTTGCAAAAATACAAACTGAAAGCTACCCAGCGGACATGATATAACGTTTGCTGGTGGTGGGAGGGAAAGGGGGCTAGATTCTGAACTGCGAGGGAGGAAGAGAGGCAGGGAGGAGCGTGAGGCAAAGGAAGGAGGAAGGCAGAGGGGGCTTTGCTTGGACCACAGATGATCACGTGATGTCGGCTCTACCTCTGTAAACCTCAGCTTCCTCTCCTGCAAGTAGGGTGGAGAAAAGTCCAAATAAAATGAATGGAGAGGGATTTGCCTGGTGGTCCAGCGGGTAAGAATTGTCTGCCAGTGCAGGAGACGTGGATTTGATCCCTGGTCCAGGAAGATCCTATGTGCCCCGGAGCAACTCAGCCCCTATGCCACAGCTACTGAGCCCGTGCTCTGCAGCAAGACAGTGACTCCTGCTCGCTGCAACTAGAGAAAGCCCAAGAGCAGCACCAAAGTCCCAGTGCAGCCCTAAATAAATAAATATTAAAAAAAAAAAAGGGAACAGGTTGCTATTCCCTTCTTCAGGGGATCTTCCCAACCCAGGGATGGAACCCGGGTCTCCCTCACTGCAGGCTGACTCTTTATGGTTTGAGCCACCAGAGAATGCTTTCTAAAGCAGGACCAAAAGACATGCATTGAGAGCCCTTGGGAGCCCTGCACAGTCACTTGTACTATCTTAATTAACCCTCCCAACAGTCCTAAGAAATAACAAATTCTTAATTTATAGATAAGGAAAAGGGGGGTTCTGAGAGAACGGATCACTTGCCTGAGATCACACAGGCAATGGTTTGAAGGATGGGCCTGGCGTGGGTCCATGTGTAAGTCCAACATTCTACTCTGTGTAGACCCATCACACTCCCTGAATTAGGTGTCCCCTGGTATGACTATCTTCCAGTTGGGAAATTCTATTGGGTGAGTCCAGGTAGATATTCAAGGTTGATAATCAAATCTGTGAAAATTGACACTGTGCAAAAAAGCCTGAAACCGTCTCTCCCACACCTGGTCACACTCGGGGCTGTTCAATAAGCAGCCTCGTCTCAACCGTCAGGGGGACCAGATGCAATACAAACTGTGTGGCATTTTGAAAACCTCATTTAAAAATGTGTCTGTTCCATGCCAAAGTAGCTTAATTCCACTCCAATTGCTGTCTTTCGCATCTCCCCCTGACCCTTCTCGTATCTTGAAACCTGGCTGAAGGGCATGGGCAATGTGGCACCCAGGCAGGTGGGCAACCTGGCACCTAGGCAGGTGGGCCACCTGAGCTGGCCGGTCACGGCTGGGCACTGCCAGCTTCTCCCCGGGAGCCTCACACTGCCGGGATGACCTTGGCAACAGCAGCTCGACAGATGTCTTGGTGACGGTCTCTAATGGCCCCGAGTTGAAATTTCCAGGGCTGTTTGCAAGGCCCGTGGTGAATGAGCTCTCATGCTAGTTGGGTAACAGCAGGCGTGGAGGGGGACTCAGGTCTTCCTGCTGTTGCACTGTGGTCAGTGGTGCCTCCGGATGGACATCCTCTAAGGAGCCCCTGGGCCATGCTCCGGGCATGCGCACCACCTCCTCTCTGGGTTCCCAGGACCTCTGCTCAGCCCCTGCCGTCTGGCCCACGTGTGGTTACCTAGCGCCAGAATCAGAGTCAGGAAGAGCTCTCATACCCACGTAGGAAGGTACATCTTACATAACAAGTCCCTCCACGCCATTGAATTCTCCTGCTTCATTTTCAACAGCAAATAAATAAGTAAACAGACTCCTGTAGACAATGCCCAGAGGAGGATCCGTCTGTGAAACCACTGTTGTCCAGCTTTGCAGAACGCATTCGACTCGGCTTCGGGGATGAGTGTAAGTGAGTGTGAATGACCCCCAAATGGGTCACGTCACATTGGAGATGCACGTAAGCCACAGCAATTACACTTGGCAGCTCCTCTTGGGAGCTAATACTGAAGCAAGGACATGAGCAGAGGAAGCTCAAAGAGAGCATGTCGTCCACCAAAGAAGGAGCACTAGTATCTCCCCCAGCCCTCCAATCCGATGAGCTCCTACTCATCCTTCAATGCCCAGTTCAAATGCCACCTCCTCCCTCCTCCCTAGATTTCATCTCTCGCCTGTCTGCTCTCCCATCACAGCTTTTACGTCCCATGCTTGTGTGAAGTCTTGTTCATCGTGGCTTCATGGCCCACCTCCCCATCTGGTCTCCTTGCCCCGTTGTGGGTTTCTCCAGGGCAAAGCCTGGGAAGAATGAAGAGCTACGTATCAGTTAGAGGAATGAGCTTTAAGGTCAGAATAATTTCTTATGTGCAAATCCCAGGTCCGTTTCACTTGCTGGCCATATGTCAGCTGCCGATTCCAGGTTTCGGCTGTTAAGTGCACACACAGTAGACAGCTCCCAGCGCATGGCCAGGACTAAATGAGCTTGACTATTAAACCAGCAGACAGAGCAGGGGCTCCATCAGAGGCTCTCCTCATTGCTGGAGTGAGGTCACCTTAAGGACATGTCTGCTTCTTCATACGCCCAGTGCTCAGCACACAGAAAACAACAGAAACATGGGTGTTTCAGGGAGAGAACTTCAGGAAAACTTGAGAGTCACTGCCACTGAAATTCAGAGGACGTCTTTCTTCACACGAGCATCAGGAGAGATCGGAACCTGATCATTCATTCTAGGCAACTTGTTCCCAGCAAAGACGTTCAGACAGAGTCAGCACACACAGGGCTCCTCCCAGAGCCTTAGGGGCTAGTGTGGTCACAGTGAAAGGACCACTGAGAGGTGGAAACACGGATGTGGGCCGCCCTGGAGGATGGAGCAGCATCCATGGGAGGAGACGTAGGTTGGGACGGCGCCAAGGTGGTGAGGTTGAAGCCGAGGCTTCCTGAGAACTTGGGGCTCCAGCCCACCTACCCTCATTTCAGCATCCAGCCAGGACCCTGTCCCCACGACGGGAGCTGCATATCACTGAAACAAAGGCTCCCTGCCTTAAGACAGTTCAGTTCAGTTCAGTCGCTCAGTCGTGTCCGACTTTGCGACCCCATGAATCGCAGCACGCCAGGCCTCCCTGTCCATCACCAACTCCCAGAGTTCACTCAAACTCATGTCCATCGAGTCAGTGATGCTATCCAGCCATCTCATTCTCTGTCGTCCCCTTCTCCTCCTGCCCCCAATCCCTCCCAGCATCAGAGTCTTTTCCAGTGAGTCAACTTTGCATGAGGTGGCCAAAGTACTGGAGTTTCAGCTTTAGCATCATTCCTTCCAAAGAACACCCAGGACTGATCTCCTTTAGAATGGACTGGTTGGATCTCCTTGCAGTCCAGGGGACTCTCAAGAGTCTTCTCCAACACCACAATTCAAAAGCATCAATTCTTTGGCGCTCAGCTTTCTTCATAGTCCAACTCTCACATCCATACATGACCACAGGAAAAACCATAGCCTTTACTAGATGGACCTTTGTTGGCAAAGTAATATCTCTGCTTTTGAATATGCTATCTAGGCTTAAGACAGAGGATGCACCAAGTCTCTCACGGCAGATGAACACTTTGTAAACGAGAAAGATGAAAAGGGGAAAACAATGATTGCTAAAGGGAAAAAAAAACTTACATTTTAGAAATCAACGATAAAACACACAGGAAGATATATTTCCTCAATTCATCAGACAAGCATGTGCCTTATTATGTCTTTTTAAGTTTCTTTTGCTGAGCATTAAAAGTAAAAGTCCTTAAGAATTGGAGCTCGGCCTATCAAATAATAAGAAGACCTGCCATTGAGTACTGAATATGAGTCTGACTCTCCACCGGCCCCCATAGGAAACAGGAAAGATGACTGCTTGTTGGGGAACACAGAGACAGCCACAGGAAGGCAACTGCAAGGTTCGTGCGATGAAATTAATTCTATTACTTACTGTGCCAATCAGCATTCAAAGAGAAAGCCTACAATAAAACAGAAAATACAAGTGCAGACAGTTCTTAGGACGGGTATTATTTTGTGAAACTTTTGTGAAATGCGGTCAATGGTGAAATATGAAGAAACGACGCTTCCAAGGTCTCTAAGAGAAACTGTCCCTGTGCATGGGACTGTTTTCCCTTATTCTAAAGCTTTCTCTCCCTTTCCGAGAATTCTCGAACGCGCAACTTCTCCTGGAAGCTCTCAGGAGCACACCAGAGTCAGCTCCTTAAGCAGGCTCAGGTTCCAATACCAGGAACTTCCCCTTTCCAACATCAGTTTAGTTCAGTCACTCAGTTGTGTCCGACTCTTTGCAACCCCATGGACTGCAGCATGCCAGGCCTCCCTGTCCATCACCAACTCCGGGAGCTTACCCAAACTCATCTCCATCAGGTTGGTGATGCCATCCAACCATCTCATCCTCTGTCATCCCCTTCTCCTCCTACCTTCAATCTATCCATTTATAAAATGTGCCACTATGCCAAAGCAACTGAAGGGCCTGCATGCGATGGAGAAAAAGCTCGCCTGAATGAATTAATGATGTCTCCCACATCTGAGACGCTCAGGTGAACTCTGGTATAGAAAGATCACCCTTGGGATGAACGTAGAACGCCAGGAAAGGAGCTGAGTTTGAGCCACATCTCAGAGAGGATGGAAGACTGAAGCCTACAAGACGCTGGGGGGTTTCTCACAGCCCATTCTGTGCAGGCTGCCAGGTGGGGCACAGCATAGCTGGTACAGTAGCATTCACAGGGGATCAGAAAGGCTCCAGCTTTAAAGTATTTTCCTCATCAAGACTTCAAAACCACAACTGCGCTTTTCTCTTTTGTGCTTGCTGTCATTCATAAGCCTATTGATAACAGAGTCAGTTGGCACTGATGAAAGACACCCCATTTCTCTCTATCAACTGTAATTGAGAATCTGTCAATGGATCCAATGAACAGACCCACTCCCCTCAGAATTACTAACTTGGAGAAACCCAGGAAGATCATTTCTAGATTCAGGCTACATTCTTCCCTGACTCTTTTCATCAGCTTTCAGAAACTGTTCTCATCCTTCAAATGAAATAAGTTCTTCTGATGAGCACAGATTGTTGCCATACCTCTAAAAGGGCGTGGAGCCAGCATGCTCACTGATTCAGGAGAATTAAGGATGGAGCGTGCTTTCCTTCCCTTGGGGTTTTATGGTTTAATAGAAAATACCTGTATGTCCATAGAACTCCCCCTTTAAGCATCCCACTTAAGGTGAAACAGGAATCCAAGGCATGGGTGACTGGCCCAGGGTCTGTGGCCTGACCCAAGAACGCCAGTCTATAGCCAAGTTACCCATGTTACATGTTGCAAGCCAATCCGATCCTCCTTCTCAGGAACTTGAATTCATGCAAACTCAGACACCTCCTTTTCAAGCCCAGGTTGGTTTCCAATTTAGCATTTGGTGCTAGTGATGAGAAGGCGAAGATTCCCCATACAGACTAATACCTAAGGATGCCCCAGGCTAGTCAATACCCCAGGGACCCTCCCCTCCTGGGACTCAGATGGAATCCACACAGGATGTTTTTTAGAGGAGAAACAACTGCAAACTGGTCCAGGTTCCCAAAGCCCAACATCATTTTTCAACTTGCTGAGAGCTTTTATTCCATTCCACACGGGAGATTATTACTGGAAAATCCTGATTGGTCACCATTTTTTGTCTTTCTCATTTAATTTCTAGACATCTATTGAGCAACTATCATATACCAGGTCTTATTGGGCTACACTGCTGAAGAAGACGCTTGAGAGCCCCTTGGACTGCAAGGAGATCAAACCAGTCAATCCTAAAGGAAATCAACCCCAAATATTCATTGGAAGGACTGATGCTGAAGCTTAAGCTCTGATAATTTGTCCACTTGATGTGAAGAGCCACCTCATCAGAAAAGACTCTGATGCTAGGGAAGATTGAGGGCAAGAGGAGAAAGGGGCGACAGAGGATGGAGATAGTTGGGTGGCATCACTGACTCAATGGATTTGAGTTTGAGCAAACTCCAGGAGACAGTGAAGGACAGCAAAGCCTATAGGAGTGTATGCCGCAGCCCATAGGAATGCAAAGAATCAGACACAACTTGGCGACAAACCAACAGCAACGAAGGGAGATGCCGGGGAACCACAGATACAGAAATATGACCTCGGCTTTGAAGGCCACCCATTCTGGTGGGAAGGCAGACAGGCAATCCGTACCTCCAGATGGACGTGAAGGCACGTGTGTGCAGGGCTAAAGCAAAGGACCTGGGGTTCTCCAAGGCTTTTCTCACAGGACATCCTGCTGGAATGCTGGGGGCCAGGTGGACTAGCGTGGACGGGACTGAGCGGCGGGCTGCCTGTACAGTTGAATGGTGACGACACGCAAGAAGCTCCTTTGAGAGGCTGCAGGAGACCCAGAGCGCTGGGGTGAGGTGTGGGGGTGGAGGCAGGTGAGGCTCGGATTATGAGGATCCTGTTTATCAAGGGGACAAGCTCTCCCCTGTGGACAACTGAGAAAAAGTGTCGGCAATACAATGTTAGGAGTATATTTGCCATTTAGAAAGGTCTCTTCAGCATGTGGAGAATGAACTGGGACAGCAGTTTAAAAGGTTTTTGGAGGTGTCCATGTGAGAAAGAAGTGCCTGAAGTAAAACGGTGGGATGGATAAAAAAGGAAAAATTAAAATTGCATATCAGGGTCAACTTGAAAGAGCACATTGAGTGATTAAGAGCAAATCCATTTTCTTTGGATAAATTTAGGTGCAGCAACACAAATAATCCTCTGCAAGGCCCAGCACAAGGCATTGTCCACGAGAGAAACATTCGCCACTCATGCTCACCTTTTATCAGTACTTTTCCCTGGCGCTGCCCTATGCCCACGTGGAACTTCCTAATAAGCAAGTCTGTAATGATGGGGATAAATCGCAATGATCACACCTCATTTATTTTTCAGCATCCCCTCCATCTGGTCATTCTACCAAGCGCTGTCTTTTACCCAACCACTGTATTTCAGCCTGAGGGCTCTTTGGTCCCTTATTTTGATTACTCTGGTCAGGGTGGCTGAAGGAACAAGAAAAGCTCATACACATAAGATGGACACTTGTGCCCCCCACAAATTCACACTGTTAAAACCTAAGTCTGACATGGAAACGCACATTACCATATGCAAAATAGAGAGCCAACGGGAATTTGCTGTCTGGCTCAGGAAACTCAAACAGGGGCTCTGTATCAACCTAGAGGGGTGAGATGGGACGGGGATGGGAGGGAGGTTCAAAAGGGAGGGTAATATGCATACCTGTGGCTGATTTATGTCAAGGTTTGACAGAAAACAACAAAATTCTGTAAAGCAATTATCATTCAATAAAAAATAAATAAATTTAAAAAACAGGGATAAAACAAAACAAACAAAGAAACCCTAACTCCAACATGCTAGCATTTGGAGGTGGGGCATTTGGGAGGTGATTCGGTCATGAGGGTGGAGCCTCGTGAGTGGGATCAGTGCCCTCTTACAAGACTTCCTGAAGCCCCTTCCATCACCTGAGGACACAGCGAGAAACCTCCAGCTAGGAACCTCCGGGAAGCTGGCCCCCACCAGACACAGAATCTGCCAGAGCCTTGATCGGGACTTCCCGTCTCCAGAACTGCAAGCAGTACATTTCTCTTGTTTATTCACTACCCAGTCCACGGTATTTTCGCTGCAGCAGTCTGAATGGGCTGAGTACACAACTTCCCCTGTGTCCTATGAACTCTGGACGAGGGGGGATTACTGGGAAAAATAAAGACCTACAATATCAACATCAAGGAGGCTCTCTGGAGTCACATAAGACAGGGGTCTGGTCTTCCAGGCCATGGACTGGTACCTCCGGTCAGATCATCGGTGGTGTTAGATTGAAGTGGACAATAAATGCCACGTGCTTAATCATCCTGAAACCATCCCCCCATCCCTGGGCCATAGAAAAATTGCCTTCCATCAAATCGGTCCCTGGGGCCAAAAAGGTTGGGGACCGCTGGCTTAGGAATGTGGTGTCCACTGCGTTGGCATAGAGTCTGCTCCCCGTACAGCTGTGTGCGTCTAGGTGAGTCACGGCCACCTTCCGGCCATGGCACCCCAGCCTGGGTGCCAGGGGGCAGGGGGCTGCTCGCCTTGCTCACTGCTACACCTAGTATAACATACAGTAGGCATTCCCTAAATGTCGTGGCCCTTGAGACAGTGGGAGGACTGAGCCAACTCGAGGGGACGCAGCGCCTCTGACTTGCACTGTGAATCGGGTATGGCCGGTGTCCTGCGAGCCACTGGCCCACAGATGGAACCCAGACTACAGGAAGGACTCTGCCATCGGCTTGGTGACCTTTAACCTGTATTTACAACAGGTTCCACATAGAGAGCTTCATCCCACAGGAGCCGGGAGCTAGGAGTCAGTGTCTAGATGGCTTATGAAGTCTATGAAATATTTTCCGGCCTTGGTTGATGACAGCGTTTTATTTGTCACCGGATATTCTTACTGTAACCCATCTTGCACTGCTTCTTCGTCACCAGGCTCCACTTTCCCACATGGTGTATTTTCTTCCTCTTTCCATCAGCTTCCATTTAGCATCATCTTCTTCCTTGAAATGCCCTTTTTTTTTTCCTGCCACTCGACAAGCCTCCCTCTTCAAATGGGTCTGTACTTTTGACACTGTGTATTCATTGAATTCCATAAGTACAAAGAGAGACAGACAAGAGCTTGTCAGTCTCAAAGAGGCAGAGCCCGGGACACTGAGCTAATTTTAAAAATCAATCTTTCCTGAAACTTGCATCTGTATCACGCCCTAGCCTACAATTTTCATGTTTCATAACTCCCTGTCACTTCACCCTACCTGCAACCAGATTTCTTCGAGTGTCCATTAGAATGCCAACTCCAAAAGGGCGTTAAGTTGAAATCTGCTTTATTCACCAACACATTACAAGTGCTTCAGTGTTTGCCACATAGTAGGTGCTCAATAAATACCTGTTGAAACATTCACTGTTACAGAGGCTTTCTTCCCTGCCATTTGCAGGGAGTAAAACTTGGAGGGATTCATAACATAGATGAAATCACTTTTTTAAATATAAATTTACTTATTTTAATTGAAGGTTAATTACTTTACAGTATTGTATTGGTTTTGCCACACATCAACATGAATCCGCCACAGGTATACACGTGTTCCCCATCCTGAACCCCCCTCCCTCCTCCCTGTATGCGAGATAGCAAAAGAGACACAGATGTATAGAACAGTCTTCTAGACTCTGTGGGAGAGGGAGAGGGTGGGATGATTTGGGAGAATGGCATTGAAACATGAAATCACTTTTGATGAATCATGCCTTCCGTGTAGAGAACAACTTATACCTTTACACAGGATCTCATCACCATTCAAACCTGCCTTAAGAAGTGGTCAAGGCATAAACCGTCTCCTCCCTAGAGAAGAAGAGCTGCTGAAGGCTGCAGCTGCCCAGGGAGGTGGCATGCCAGGTCTCAGGTCCCTCAGTGAGGTCGCAGCCACCCCTGTATGGCTCTGAGTCCTCTGCACGTGGCTGTGATGCCTACAGGGGAAACACGGCTGGTGCGTCTGGGGGAGGGGGGGGTGCGGAATCACTGGCTTCGCCCAGCTAGGCGGGCAGAGCAGCACTGAGTCCCACGTCCAGTTCACTTGACCTGTATGTCGTGTCTTCTCAGGTCTGGTCCCCTGCTTGCCTGCGTGCCCTGCCTACACCCCTTGCTCACCTCTGGGCGGAAGGTTCGCACAGCGCAGCTCAGTTGCCGGACTGCACCGAGTAAGAACAATGGATCCATCACATCCTTGATGAGTCTCCGGATCCAGCAAACTTCTCCCGCTCCAAAGACCACGAGCTGGGGGCGGGGTGTGGGGGCGCGTGGCCAGGAGGAGGACCAGCTCTTCTCAGATGCACAGTGGCCGAGGGCATCCAGTGAAGACCCGGCATGTTCCTACGGATGACCGTGGCTTTGCCCCTTTTACCAGACTCATTTTCTAGAGGAGAAAGTCTCTGTCAGGTCAGGGGCCAAATCCTCTAAAACGATTCCGATTCCTTCACGATGGATTCCACGCCTTCACCTTTAATATTCTCGATCTCTCAGAAATAGAAAGAGCAGGGACGGCTCTTACAGGATGCAGGGCCTGACCCGCCCTTCCTGTTCACCATGCATTTTGCTCTTCCTGCTCTGCCGGACGCTGCCGTTTCATTAGGGAAGGCGGCAAGTGGCAGGAGGCCCTTCTGCCAGCCCTTCGGGGGTCTGGTTCCAGAAGCATGGCCAGACCGCTGGTCTGGGCCAGCCACGCAGATGGACCCAGGGGGAAGCAGACGATGCCCAGGGCCCCTCTGCTCCTCCGAGCCCCTGTCTCCCCCTCAGTCCCCTGCTTGTTCTCTTGTCTTCCCTTGCGCACGGAATTCTCGGGGAATAAGTGATGACAGCAGAGGATAGGCCGCCCCGATACGTGTCCAGCGGCATAATAACATCACACCGACCTCAGACAGATGACGTAAACCTTTAACCCGGGAGGCCTTTTATACTAAGTAGGATCAAACCAGTCCACCCGAAAGGAAATCAACCCTGAATGTTCATTGGATGGACTGATGTTGAAGCTGAAGCTCCAATCCTCTGGCCACCTAAGGTGAAGAGCTGACTCACTGGAAAAGATCCTGATGCTGGGAAACATTGACGGCAGGAGGAGAAGGGGAGGACAGAGGATGAGACGGTTAGATGGCATCACCGACTCAGTGGACGTGAGTTTGAGCAGGGTCCAGGAGACAGTGATGGACGGGGAGGCCTGGCGTGCTGCAGTGCATGAGGTCACAAAGAGTTGGACACAACTGAGTGACTGAGCAGCAGCAAGACAGCAGACCCAGCCACCAGGAAGAGCCAGCAGACAGTGGCCTCAGAGAGGCCAGGGGGCATCAGGAGAGGAGAGCTGCCTCCGGATGGTCCCCAAGGCCACAGCGACTTTCCACCAGGAAGGCACAGATGGCCTCGGGGGAGGGACAGTGCCATGAGAGGGCTGGCTTGAAGGCCACCTGGCAGCTGACTGGACATCTGGGGAGCCTTGCCTTAAAATTCAGGTCTTGTCCATAATTTCCTTGCCTGGAAGAGAATGCCCTTTTCCAAGTCACTTGAGAGATAGAGGCCATCTCCTTGCAAGGCCATCAGACGACCTGCTGCCTACCTCTATTGCAGCGTCTAGTCTACCTTCCATAATGGTCCGAGACACGTGGGACCTGCACGGTCCCAAGGACCCTGAGGCTCAGTCTCTGTCCTGAATATGCAGCCAAGGGATCAAGCATCATAAACCATTTTACTCATGGCTGCTTTGAGGCATGAAGGATAAAATTGCCCCAGACTGTTGATGAAGCTGGAGGCAGCCTGGGGACCTGGGCGGGGGGATCCCTTCCTCTTCCTCATCACTAGACAAAACTCTCCCATCTCAGTGACTGCTCCTGCCCTTCCTGTAAAATGTAAGGACTCTTTTCAGTTCCACGGTCTTGGAAAATTGAATCCTTTCTTTTCTAACCTGCGGCATACAAGCTAAGAAATATTTAGCACACTGATCAAGAGCAGATATATTTGAAAACCATATGGAGGAATTAGCTATGTTTTCTTCGAGGTGTATTTCTGTATGACAGGGAATAACCAGTGACAAATGGCTCTTGAGAATGGAAGGATAAACGGGCTTACGAAAGTAGAGCCTGCATCTTTCTTCTCACCAGTCTGTCAGAATGAAAAACATGCCAGAGTTTTCCTGCAAAAAGTTAAATTGTTATCTCCTTACACACTTTGCCTTTTCTATATTCTAAACACACCAGTGCTCTGTGTATGTTTCATAAACACACGGCAGGAATAATCAGGCTTAAAATGAAACGCAGAGCGCCGCGGCATTGTGATACCAATGCTTTTCTCATGAAAAATAGCAGAACCTACGAGGCGTCTCAAAAATTATATTATTCACTGTGCTGCCATCTCTTCACTTTTTAAAAACACTTCCTCACGAAGAGTTACTAAAACACACAGACACATATATACACGGACATACCTTGGAGATACTGTGTGTGTGGTACCAGACTACCAGAATAATGTGAATATTGCAATACAGGAAGCTCTGTGAAACTTTTGGTTTCCCAGTGCACGTAAAAGTTCTGTTTGTGTCTAATGAGTGTGCAGTAGAGGGTTCTCAGGTGGCACAGTAGTAAAGAATCCACATGCCAACACAGGAGACGCAAAAGATGCGGGTTCAATCCCTGGGTTGGGAAGATCCCCTGGAGGAGGAAATAGCAACCCACGCCAGTATCTTGCCTGGAGAATCCCATGGACAGAGGAGCCTGGCGGGCTGCAGACCATGGGGTCACAAAGAGCTGGACATGGCTAAGCGACTGAGCGTGCACACACATTGCGTGCAACAGCGTTATGTCTAAATAAACAACATACATACTTAATTTTAAAATGCTCTATTGCTGATTTTCTGGTGATGTTTTGGGATTTTCTGTGTATAGTATCATGTCTTCTGCAAACAGTGAGAATTTTACTTATTTTTTTACTTTTATTCCTTTTATTTATTTTTCTTGTCTGATTGTTGTGGCTAGAACTTCCAATACTAAGTTGAACATAAGTGGTGAAAGTGAGCATCCTTGTCTTGTTCCTGGTCTTAGAGGAAATGCTTTCAGCTTTTCACTACTGAGCATGTTGTTAGCTGTGGGTCTGTCATGCATGGCCTTTATTATGTTGAGATATATTCCCTCTATGCCCACCTTTTGGAGAGTTTTATCATAAATGATGTTGAATTTTGTCAAAAGCTTTTTCTACCTCTGTTGAGATGATTATATGGTTTGTATTCTTCAATTTGTTGATGTGGCATATCACATTAATTTACAGATACTGAAAAACATCTTTGCATCCTTAGGATAAATCCCATTTGATCATGGTATATGATCCTTTTAATGCATTGTCAGATTCAGTTTGCTAATATTTTGTTGAGGATTTTTGCATCTATGTTCATCAGTGATACTGACTTATAACTTTCTTTTTCTGTGATATCTTTGTCTGGTTTTGGTATCAAGGTGATGTTGATCTCATAGAATGAGTTTCAAAGTATATATTCCTTCCTCTGAAATTTCTTGGAATAGTTTGAGAAGGACAGGTGTTAATGCTTCTCTAAATATTTGACAGAATTCACCTGTGAAGCCATCTGATCCTGGACTTTTGTTTGTTGGGAATTTCTAAATTACCGATTCAATTTCAGTACTGGTGATTGACCTGTTCAGATTATCTCTTTCTTCCTGGGTCGGTCATAGGAGAGTGTACCTTTTCTAAGAATTTGTCCATTTCTTCTAGGTTGTCTATTTTATTGCCATATAGCTGTTCCCGTGTGCTGTGTGAAGCTGCTTCAGTTGTGTCTGACTGTGTGTGATGCTATGGACTCGCCAGTCCATGGCATTCTCCAGGCAAGTATACTGGAGAAGGTTGCCACGCCCTCCTCCAGCGCATCTTCCCCACCCAGGGCTCGAACCTGTGTCTCTTATATCTCCTGCACCGGCAGGCGGGTTTTGGTTTTACCACTAGTGCCAGTTGTCCATAGGAGTCTCTTATTATCTTTTGTATACTTGTGGTGCTGGCTGTAACTTCTTTTTTCACTGCTGATTTTACTGATTTGGCTAACCACCATCTGAGCTGAAACCTTTTTGCTGGTGGAGGGCTTGAAATATTGTGGGATTTACCAAAATGTGACATAGAAAAACTAAGTGACCCAAGGCTGTTAGAAAAATGCGCCAACAGACTTGCTCAATAAAGGGTTGCTACAAGCCTTCAATTTGTTAAAAAAAAAAAAAAAAGCAATATCTGTGAAGCTCACTAAAATGAGGTCTGCCTCTGTGTGTACAGACACAGATACTTAATGTCCCAGTTTAACCAGTCTTAAGCATATAAATCAGTGGCAGTAAGTACCTTCACAAGGTTGTACAACCATCACTACTATCTGTGTTCAAGGTTCTCAGCATTGCGACATGAAAATCCCTAACCACTAAATAATAAGTCCCTTTTTCTCTCCTGACAGCCACTGGTAACCTCTAACACTTTCTCTCTCAATGAATTTGCCTCTTCTAGATATTTCAGATAAGCAGAATCGTAGAGGATCTGTCTTTTTTGCCTGGCCTTAGTATAATTTTTGAAGGTGATCCATGTTGCAGGACGGATCAGAACCTCACTGGTTTTCGTGTGTGGGTGGCAGCCCTTTATGTGAGCAGGCCACATGTTATTTGCGTGTTCAACAGCTAATGCACCCACGTTGCTTCCACCTCTCGGCTGTGAGTCCTGTTGCAGTGGGCACCGTACTATCTGAGGGGCACGCTCAGTGCCCAAGGCCTTGCTTTTAATACTTTGGGATACTTTGACTGTTTTTAATTTCAGAAATACAATCAATTGGCTGAAATCTGCACAAGTTATCCACTTCTTATGTCCTGCAAATCACCTCACAGTTCTTCCAGAATTCAGTCACAATTACCCCACTGGTCTATAAATCAGCTAAGACCCACCTATAATAGGTTCCTCTCAACTCCATAGTCCATGCGGGGATCTGGGACTCAGCCCTCACTCTCCCGTGACCATGAGGAGGTGTCTTCTCATGACTCAGTCCCCATTTGTCAAACAGGGCAAATAATACTTGCCTTGTGTATCTAATGTGATTGTCATGAGGATCAAACGAGGTAATGTTTAGGAAACCTTTGAAATGCAGAAAAGCTCTATGTAGCACAATGTATTATTTCTGAATTTGAAAACAGCTGTTTTCACGCATCTGCAAAGAGGACTGAAATGATGTGGGTCCAGAAACACCTGTTCCCTTGTCTTTGTGATGTCAGAATAACAAGCCAGCAGGCTTCCCTGGTGGCTCAGTGGTAAAGACTCTGCCTGCCAGTGCAGAAGACACGGTTCCCATCTGGGAAGACCCATGCCACGGGGCAACCGAGGCCGTGAGCCACAGCCTCTGAGCCTGTGTCTAGAGCCCGGGAGCCACAGCGACTGAAGCCTGCATGCCCTAGAGCCGGGCACAACGAGAGAATCCACCACAAAGGGAAGCCTGCATCCCGGAAACAGAGAGTAGCGCCCGATCGCCACAGCTAGAGAAAGCTTGAGCAGCAGTGAAGACCCAGCACAGCCATAAATGAGTGAAGGAAATTGTGGGTACACACACACAAGCCAGCAACAAACAGCACAAGGCCCCGTCTAGCCCAGGTAGATGGCGGGCATCTGATGTCTGCCCATCTGATATATGCCCGCATGTACCCGGGGTTGCCTGGAGCTGCCTCTGAGTCCTTCCTGCTGGACCGTCTGACCTCCTATCCCAGGAGCGTCAAGGATGCTCCAGGTGTCTGTGGAGGCCTGCCTTCCGGGCATCCGCTGTGTTCTTGGAATTCCCACGGTACCCTGTGCTACAAGAGCTTCATAACAGAGATTATCTGTTTTCTGTTATTATTACGATTCCTCTTTGCCTGGAGAGGAGAGTGAGTTCCTTGGGTAAAGGAGCCACGTCTACCCCGCTGCTGCATACCCCCCACCTGCTGCCTTGCCTCCTCAAGTCCTGATTAAGTTCCCGTTGGTGACGACGGCAGTATTGCTGTGGATGACGATGATCACAAAGACAATGGCTGGCGCTTGCCAGCAAACACCGAGTCCCCAGCCATCATACAGTTCCTGGGCATTAACTCAATTATCCTTAAATGAGCCCGATGAAGTAGACCATTTCTGTCCTCATCTTACAGATGGTAAGCCTAGGCAGAGAAAGTTGGAATCATTTGCTCCAGATGACGGGCACAGCTGTGTCAAGTCCAGGATTGAAAGCAGGCATCTCTTGCAGATTTCAAGCACAGAACGTCTGCTCCCGCCTCCCTTTGGATGAGTGCTCTAGGGCGGAGCAGGAGGGACTCTAGGGTTCAGAAGGTGAGCAGATCACAGTGGTGGGCCCAGTGGGGCAGGCGGGAACGAGCCCAGTCCCAATCCAGAGAGGGCTATGGTGAACCTCACTGCCTGCCTCCTGACGCAGGGGAGCTGGAGCTGGACGTGGGTCTCCTGACCTTCAGGTATGTACAGGTACTGCCCCTGAGGCCAGAGTGAGGTTTCCAGTGTGTCCTGGCAGGTTCTGGCATTTGAGGGGGAGGGGGGCAAGAGTCATCACCTCTAATCTGATCACCTGTTATATAAACACTGGGCTTCCTGGTGGCTCAGAAGGTCAAGAAACGACCTGAAATGCAGGAGACCCAGGTTCAGTCCCTGGTTGGGAAGATCCCCTGGAGAAGGGAATGGCAACCCACTCCAGTACTCTTGCCTGGGGAATCCCATGGACAGAGGAGCCTGGATGCCACAGTCCATGGGGTCCTGACTGATACTTACAGTATTAGTATTAGTTGCTCAGTCATATCTGACTCTTTGGTATCAGTCACGAATGCTTCCAACCCCCTTAGAAACCACTGAAGATTTATCTGCCCCAATACACATTAGCGTTTTTGTTCTCTCGCTAATGGTCTTCATATCGAAGCCAAGTTATGATACACAAGCCATTATGTGTGAATTCTATCCCATAAGCATCCCACTAGATAGCAACTCCAAGGAAACTGCCCCTGAGAGAGGCCACGGCACAGTCCTCTGTCACAGGCCGCTCACTCGGGTCCCTGCTTTGAGTCTGAAGCGGGGGCTGTGCCCAAGGTCAGGGGACACGTTTCACAGCCTGCAGCTTCCTCCTGGGGTATGGTGAACAGAGGGGAGGGCCAGCTCAAGAGGCAAAGACAGTGTGAAAATCACTATGCCTCACCGTGCAGCATCCAGGATCTTCAGTCCCCAGTCGGGGGTCAACCCCGGGCCCCCTGCCATGGGATCAGGGAGTCTCAACCACTGGGCCCCCAGGAAAGTCCCCCTGTGCTGTTTGAAGAAGGCTTTGGGGGCACCACTGCCTGTACCTGGGCCAGGGAGTAGACCTTAAGAACAGCTTCGGTCAAGGCACAGTTACTGGATCACATGGCTGAGCAACGTTTACCTGGTCATCTGGCAAAGCACCATGAGCAAAGGGAAGCGAGGGGTCCACGCCTGTCCGAGGGGGTCACAGGCAGAGTGGGATTCAGAGGGACTAGGAGGCCATCTGCTTGCCCGAAACCCTCTGCCAGGCCCCCCGCCGACGCTCCCATCACAGAATTCTCAAGAGGGCTTGCATGAGGGCTGACTCTTCCTTTGACAGTGAGATGTGAGATGTGAGGTTACATCACTGAGATAAAGTCGCAGAGACCCGTGTCTTGTGACCCCAAAGCCCACACCACTCCATCTTTGCTGCACTGGACTCTGAGGATCATGGGAAACTCTTCTTAAGCAGCAGCAGGAGGAGGGAGACTCACGTTTTTCTCAGGTAGCAGGGTGCAGACTGGATATCCCAGGTGGTGCTATGGCAAAGAACTCGCCTGCCAACACAGAAGATCATAAGAGATGCGAGTGTGAACCCTGGATCTGGAAGATCCCCTGGAGGAGGGCATAGCAACCCACTCCAGTATTCTTGCCTGGAGAGTCCCTTGGACAGAGGAGCCTGGAGGGCTACAGTCAACGGGGTCGCAGAGTCAGACACGACTGAAGTGACTTAGCAGGCACGCACAGAATGCAGACCACTGCGTCAAAGGTCAAATTCCTCAACATGCAGCATGATTGTAAACAAGAGGCCACTGATATAAACACCTTCTGGTGCTAAAATCCATCTCTGTGGCCAGTTGCAAAGCAGGTCCTATCCGAACTGCATGATTATTCCAGAGATCTTACATGCATGCCTGCTAAGTCACTTCAGTTGTGTCTGACTCTTGTGACCCCATGGACTGTAGCCTGCCAGGCTCCTCTGTCCAAGGGATTCTCCAGGCCAGAACACTGGAGTGGGTTGCCATTCCTTCCTCCAGGGGATCCTCCTGACCCAGGGATCAAACCTGCGCCTCATATGTCTCCTGCGTTGGCAGGCTGGTTCTTTACCACTATGCCACCTGGAAAGTCCAAGAGATCTTTCACCCAGGCGCAAAATGCATTTGAAATACCAGTTAGCCTGATACCCTAAGATCTCCAGGATACACAATGTGGTACATCTTTGGACTGTGTGACTCCTTTGATTTTCCAAAAGTTTCATCACAAGCTGTGTGATTTACAATGAACAACGCTTGTGTCAAGTCAGATAACACCGTTTGGATGTATCACTCAGTTATGACAGTGAAGACAGAGATCCAAGACTGACTCGTATGATTCAGAGCACAGTTCCCTGGGGAAGGAGAGCCTGCCACATGTCAGGTGTGGTGCCAGACGCAGCATCTTATCTAGAGTATAATCCCTGGCCTTTAAAACTGCATTCTTATCACATAACAGTCACCTGTCTCCCATTGACCGACTGTGTGTCTTTAGTCCAGTTTCTTACCTTCCTCTGTTTCCTCCCTGTGAAAATGAGGTGCTGACTGTCCCAAACTCATGGGAAGGATGCTATGTTAATACATACAAAGCAGCTAAAACAGGGCTGGACGCAGAGTGAATGGTCAACTTAGATTGGCTCTTACATTGCATTATCAGAACAAGGAGATGTAAGGAAATAGAAAAGTGTCTAGGAATGATTTTTAACCTAGATATACAGTAAGTCTCCCACATACGAATGCGTTCCATTCTGAGAGTGTGTTTGTAAGTCCGATTTGTTCATAAATCCAACAAAGTTAGCTTAGGCACCCAACTCACACACCTGGCTACGTATAGTGCCGCACTGTAATATGTTCGCAATACTTTTCATGTAAATAATACATAAAGACAAACAGCAGAAAAATAAAGAAAGCATTTTTAATCTCACAGGACAGTACCTTGAAGAGCACAGTGGTCCAGCCCAACAGCTGGCACACAGGTGCTGGCATCGAGGGAACGGGCAGGAATGACTGGAGGGCGGGGAGGTGGGAGATGGAGGAGCTGAAAGGATGCTCAGCGATGGGAGACGGAGCTGGGAGCTGCAGGGTCACTCACGCCTGACGCTGACGGATGCATGTTCGCATCTTTGGAAGTTCGCAGCTGGAAGGTTCGTACGTAGGGAGCTTCCTGTATGTGGTCGTTGGAGTGGTAACGAACTCACTGGTTACCATTATTAATTAAATCCCAACATCAGTTGAATTAGGAGCTAACGGAGAAATAGGCATAACCACGGTGATCACTTACTGAACAGCTCTAGGAGTCCATGCCCTGTGCTGGGGACATCGCACCCCTCCCCACAGCACCCCGCCGTGGTGACACTGCTTCCTGAGTAAAGGAAGTGAGACTTGGCACAGATGTGCTGTGTCTAAGGTCACAGACGGAGTAAGTGGAGGGCGGCTCCAGCCCGGAGCCTGCCGCCCCCAGAGCCAGGAGCTTCCTGAACTCATGCCACAGGCATGGGTGTGCCTCAAAACTGGGGTGAGCTTTAGAGATGCTTCCCCAGAAAGAGTCCCTTAATGAAGCCTTAGTTCCAGTTCATGAAGCTCAAAGGGATACATTTGTAATGCACATTTGCATTTTGTCTAACCCTCATGAGCTCCACAATGCAAACTTAAAAAAACCCATTAATACGAAAGTAAAAGTTTTCTTGGGCTCCAAAATCACTGTGAATGGTGACTGCAGGTATGAAATTAAAAGACACTTGCTGCTTGGAAGAAAAGCTATGACCAACCTAGACAGCATATTAAAAAGCAGAGACAACACGTTGCTGACAAAGGTCCACAGAGTCAAAGCTATGGTGTTTCCAGTAGTTCTCGATGGATGTGAGTTGTGCCATTAAGAAGGCTGAGCGCTGAAGAATTGGTGCTTTCAAACTGTGGTGTTGGAGAAGACTCTTGAGAGTCCCTTGGACTGCAAGGAGATCAAGCCACTCAAGCCTAAAGGAAATCCACCCTGACTACGCACTGAAAGGACTGAGGCTGAAGCTGAAGCTCCAATACTTTGGCAAAGCCCCTGGTGCTGGGAGAGATTGAGGGCAGAGAGGAGAAGGGGATGGCAGAGGATGAGGTCGCTGGATGGCATCACTGACTCAACGGACACGAGTTTGAGTGAGCTCCGGGCGATAGTGAAGGACGGGAATAGCTGGTGTGCTGCACCCACGGGGAGTCGAACATGACCGAGCAACTGAACCACAGCACCAAGGGGTACTACTGTGTCGCTTCCAGCAGTGACAGGCCAGCCACACTTCCATGACTTCAGAGCTGTTGCTCCCACTGTTGGCCCATTGGCATGCAGTGATGGGGGATAAACAATTATTTTACTTTTCTCTGTGCTAAATGCAACTTTTCTTTCAAAATATCCTGCTGGTTATTCTCAACATCTATTGAGAGTTACAAAATTGTTCTAGGCTTTGAATAGGACCTGCACATCAGTATTCTAAACAATGGCCCAATATGCTTATTATCTCACTAGGAAAAAGCAGGGTATCTCCCAGAGGTCTTTAGAACTGTTTTTTGTTGTTATTGTGTTGTATTTTTAAGGATCATCCGCTGTGCAGGGAGTGCATGAGGCTTTTTAATCTAAAGTTAAATCCATCTGCAGACAAATGGTCTAAGAGTCAAATCAAACCTAGGAGTAGCCAGCACGTTCCCCAACAAACAATACCCTTAAGACATCTGACCCCCTCCAGGCTTCCCACGTGGCTAGGCAGGTAAAGAATCTGCCTGCAAGGCAGGAGACCTGGGTTCTTCCCTGGGTTGGGAAGAGCCCCTGGAGGAGGGCACGGCACCCCACTCCAGTATTCTTGCCTGGAGAATCCCGTGGACAGAGGAGCCTGGCGGGCTACAGTCCATGGGGTCACAAAGAATCCAACTCAACTGAGCGACTAATGCATGTCTCACCCCCAATGTAATTAAATGTTATGTTTCATTCAGTTCTTCACAGTCCTTAGTGGATATATGAATATCCTTTCCTAAGAGTTTATATGGATTCAAAAATCAGACCAATGAGACTCTGCAATCTAAACACAATTATCGTCAGTAGTACCACAGTATAAAGGGCTCACGTGAACACAACACTGTTTTTGTTTTTGTTTTTAATCCACACAAAGGCATGGCACATTACTCTAAATATTACTGTATTTACATGTCTGTCCCAATAAGTAATACCCTTCAAAGCTACCACCTCAGAAAGCCAGAGTCTCATCCCCATGACCCTGCCATTAACAGTAACCTAGGAACATCCTGACCAGGGTCAGTCTGGGGACCACAGATGAAAATCAGTCACAAAATTTCATGACCATTTCTAATTCTACATAAAAGAAACTTTTGAACTGTGGTGTTGGAGGAGACTCTTGAGAGTCCCTTGGACTGCAAGGAGATCCAACCAGTCCATCTGAAAGGAGATCCGTCTTGAATATTCACTGGAAGGACTGATGCTGAAGCTGAAACTCTAGTACTCTGGCCACCTGATGTAAAGAACTGACTCATTGGAAAAGACCCTGATGCTGGGAAAGATTGAAGGCGGGAGGAGAAGGGGACAACAGAGGATGGGATGGTTGGATGGCATCACCAACTCGATGGACATGAGTTTGAGTAAACTCCAAGAGACAGTGAAGGACAGAGGAGTCTGGCATGCTGGGGTCCATGGGGTCACAAAGAGTTGGACACAACTGAGAGACTGTACTGAACTGAACTGAAAAGCATCTAGACTGATCAACCAGGGTATTCCATACTTGCCTTTGAATGATTAGATTACACACGCAAATCTCATGTATGTACTTGATACACACACCACACTCATATCACAAATACACACTCACACACACCACATACATACACACTGGACACACACACAGACATGCATGTACACACACACACACGCACACACACAGGGGCACTCACACGTCTTTCCCTAAATGTCTATGATTTAATGGCATCATTAAACATTTTCAAAAAATGTGGCGAAGGTATTCAAACACTTCCAGACATGTGTGGAACAAGAACACCCTTCATTGAACGAGCCTCTGACTTCACAGGGGCCGCTCTGGATGGATACGTTTTTAAAAATTAATTAATTTTAATTGGAGGCTAATTACTCTACAGTATTATAGTGGTTTCTGCCATACATCGACACGAATCAGCCATGGGTGTACATGTGACTCCCATCCTGAACCCCCCTCCGCCTCCCTCCTCACCCCATGCCTCTGGGTCATCTCAGCACGCCGGCTTTGAGTGCCCTGTTTCATGCATCAAACTCGGACTGGTCATCTATTTCACAGATGATAATATACATGCTTCTATGCTGTTCCCTCAAATCATCCCACGCTCGCCTTCGCCCAGAGTCCACAAGTCTGTTCTTTACATCTGTGTCTCCTTCGCTGTCTCCCGTATAGGGTCATCGTTACCATCTTTCTAAACTGGATGATACATTTTATCACGACCGCTCTCAAGTCACAACTGAACAACACATATAAGAAGACAGTACCGTTCAGTTAATGGAGATGTTGGACCTGAGGTTCACAGAAACCGACCCTGTGTTTCCACCAGGAGCCACAGTTCAGTGTCCTCGGCGACTTCACGGAAGGGAAGCGCCACGGACATGAGACGAGGTTGTGTCCAGAGCCCGTCAGGTCCATCTTCCTCCTCACCTGAAGCCCAGTGGGGCTTCCCCTGCACCCCAGCCCCAAGATCAGAACACGCTCACATCCAATTCAATGCTTGGCCTCATGAGCACCATTTCCTAATGAGTGCTTCCCTGGCTGTGGGGAGGGACATTTCCTTCTTTCCTCAGCCTGGCCTACACACCCCAGTGTCACTCTAAAGCGCACGTCGTTACTGAGAGGCTTTAGGGACAGGGGCATCAGCTAGAACCAAGCTGGAATGATCTGAATGACCCTAGGAAAAAAATCGGTTAGCAGTTCTGAGCCAAAGCTGCCTTGTGTCTCAAATGGGGATAATAACTGCCCACAGGGCATTGCTCTGTGTTTCTAAGATAGTGCCCACAGGTTTGGGGGGGGAAACATGACCAACAACAGGTTATCAGGAGGAAGTGGTCAGCTTACACCTCCATGGGCGTTGCATGTCTGTTAGCTGCTCAGACTCTGAGTCAGAAAGTGTCTGACTCTTTGTGACCCCATGGACTGTAGCCCGCCAGGCTGCTCTGTCCATGGGATTCCCCACCCAAGAATGCTGCAGTGGGTTGCCATGCCCTCCTCCAGGGGATCTTCCCGAGCCAGGGACTGAACCTGAGTTTCCTATGTCTCTTGCATTGGCAGGCGGGTTCTAAACCACTAGTGCCACCTGGGAAGCCCTCTCTAACCCTGCGCTGTGCTCAGCTGTGTCCAGCTCTTTGTGACGCCATGGACTGTAGCCCGCCAGAGTCCTCTGTCCATAGGATTCTCCAGGCAAGAGTACTAGAGTGGGTTGCCATGCCCTTTTCCAGGGGATCTTCCCAACTAGGGATTGAATCCATGTCTCCTGCATTACAGGCAGATTCTTTATCATCTGAGCCACCAGGAAAGCTCCTATTTGTGCATTCTGGGATAAACAGAGATGTCCTAGACACCAGCAGAATCTGAAAAATCTCAACTATCAGACCTACAGGAGAAGTGTCTGTATTCCTAGGAGTTTTCACACCAAGCTCTGAATTCAGAGCCATTAGCAGTGGACAGCGTGGATGGGGATGGGGAGATGGTGAGGGTGAAGGGCCCTGATCACAGACTGAGTCCTTCACAAGAGGCAGGGCAGCAGCCTAAGGGGCTCGGTCATTCTTAACAATTTTAACATTTACTATGAACAAGCAATTAACTTACAGTGTTCAGTTCAGTTCAGTCGCTCAGTCGTGTCTGACTCTTTGCAACCCCATGAACTGCAGCACGCCAGGCCTCCCTGTCCAACACCAACTCCCAGAGCTCACCCAAACTCATGTCCATCGAGTCAGTGATGCCATCCAGCCATCTCATCCTCTGTCGTCCCCTTCTCCTCCTGCCCCCAATCCCTCCCAGCATCAGAGTCTTTTCAAATGAGTCAGCTCTTCGCATCAGGTGGCCAAAGTATTGGAGTTTCAGCTTCAACATCAGTCCTTCCAATGAACACCCAGGACTGATCTCCTTTAGGATGGACTGGTTGGATCTCCTTGCAGTCCAAGGGACTCTCAAGAGTCTTCTCCAACACCACAGTTCAAAAGCATCAATTCTCCAGCACTCAGCTATCTTTATAGTCCAACTGTCCTATCCATACATGACCACTGGAAAAACCATAGCCTTGACTAGATGGACCTTTGTTGACAAAGTAATGTCTCTGCTTTTCAATATGCTATCTAGGTTGGTCATAACTTTCCTTCCAAGGAGTAAGCGTCTTTTAATTTCATGGCTGCAATCAGCATCTGCACTGATTTTGGAGCCGAGAAAAATAAAGTTTGACACTGTTTCCACTATTTCCCCATCTATCTGCCATGAAGTGATGGAACCGGATGCCATGATTTTCGTTTCTGAATGTTGAGATTTAAGCCAACTTTTTCACTCTCCTCTTTCACTTTCATTAAGAGCCTCTTTAGTTCTTCTTCACTTTCTGCCATAAAGGTGGTGTCATCTGCATATCTGAGGTTATTGATATTTCTCCCGCCAATCTTGATTCCAGCTTGTGCTTCCTCCAGCCCAACAACTTACAGTTACAACTTACAGTGTAACGAGTCCCAACACAACTGACTTAGGACAGAAAGGCCCACATCAACAGGCTTTCTAGAAAATAAGCCAAGTGATTCACCCATGTGAGAACCACAGAAGCACATGACCTCTGAGCCGTCCACGTCTGGAGCCAGAGCTGCTAGCCTTGGTCATGAGTATGCAGCTGGGGCAGGTGTGCCCGGGACAGGTCAAGGGAGGACCTGCAGGAGCGAGGTCAGCGTCCACCTCTGCCTCTGACCTCAACCCTGTGGCTCAGATGGTAAAGAATCTGCCTGCAGTGCAGGAGACCTGGGTTCGATGCCTGGGTCAGGAAGATTCCCTGCAGAAGGGAATGGCAACCCACTCCAGGATTCTTGGCTGGAGCCTATACCGAGTGACTGGCATTCTCACACACACTTGGATGCTCATGTTTGCCAGAAGCGTGGTTCAGTGGCCTGGGACTATGCTAACGCACATAACAGTGATGGAGACGGAGTGCTGTGTGTTTAAAAAGGTCAGTTTTCATTGAAAAATTATGCCTAACATTTTGAAATAAAATACACCAGAAAAGTTCCTTAGGACAGTCTCTAGGTCCATCCACATCTCAACAGTCCACTGTATATATGTACCATATCTGAAGTGAACTAAATCAAAGAGGAAAACAAATATCATATATTAATGCACATATGTGGAATCTGAAAAAAAAACTGGTATAGATGATCTTATTTACCAAGCAGAAATAGAGACACAGACATAGAGAGCAAGTGAATGGACACCAAGGGGACAGGGGAGGGGGCGGATTGGGAGGTTGGGACTGACGTATATATATATATATACACTATTGATACTATGGATAAAAGAGAGAACCCATGAGAACCTACTGTACAGCGCACGGAACTCTATGCTCTGCGGTGACCTCAATGAGAAGGAAATCTAAAAAAAGAGCAGATCTACGCTCACTTTGCCGCACAGTAGAAACTCACACAATGCTGTAAAACAGCTATACTCCCAAACATATTAAGCAGCAAAATGAATTGTGGGAAAATATAAGAAAAGCAGGGACTTCAGAACTGGACTGTTGTTGTTTAGCCATTACTGCTGCTGCTGCTGCTGCTAAGTCACTTCAGTCTCGTCCGACTCTTTGTGACCCTGTGGACTGTAGCCCGCCAGGCTCCTCCGTTCATGGGATTTCCCAGGCAAGAATACTGGAGTGGGGTGCCATTTCCTTCTCCAGCAGAACTCGCTAGGTTTAAAATTATAGTCATGGTTTGTCAGAGCCAGCTTTGGAATCTGATGGACATGGCGCTGCAATGCTTTTACAATGAGAGTAAATGAAAAATCCAGACAGACTTGCAGATTTTAGAAATGAGTGTCTGAGCAAAGAAAATCTTAGTTGGCATGTCTGCATTTGACTCATTGAAGACTTAGACCATCTTCTTTCGCGTACAGAAGAACCCCAGTTCAGTACACACTGCAGTTCAGGGCTTCACACTCTAGGCATCGAGAGGTCAAGGCCTTCTCTGGGCCGCAGGCTGGCGCTGTCCGCGGCTGCGCAGATGGTCGGGGGCTGAGCAGATGCTTCTCCACTCGTAGAGCAGCTGCCCGCTCACGAGACCGGCTCTACCTGGACGCGGCTCCTGTAGCCCTGCTTGGGGAGCTGGCTGCCCTGCTTGGGTGTGATCTTACTGGTGCTGCCAGGACTGGAACAGGGGTCGTGTTTGAGGAACCAAAGGATCCCACGGAAATGCTGATCGGAACTCAGGAACCTGGCGATGAGGCCTCCAACTCACAAAGAGGACTTTGGGTGGAAGGAAGGGCCAGGGCCAGGAATGCAGGATTCTGCGGCTGTAAAGATCCTGGGAGACCATAAAGCAGCCTGTCCGATCCCTGCTGGGACCCTGAGTTCTCAGGGCTTTGGGGCCTCAGTGGGGAACCAGCACCTTGGATGAGATGCTCTCCAACAGCATGTGGCTTCGCTCACCCTTAAAAGCCCTCTGGTAATCCAGCGCCCTCACTTTCTGAAACAGGAGGAATGCAGGCAGGGAGAGGCATTCCCAGAGAATCACCTGGAGTCTTCCCATGGGGAGTGCCGTGTTTCTCCTGATTGTTGGCACTGCTATGACGATGTCTTTCTACTTGTGCCAACGTGACTCTGCGGTCCTGGTTGCATCCTGAGAGAAATCCTTCCAAAGAACCCGCTCCCTCCCCCCAGTCTCATCTACATAAAAAAGCACAGAGTTTATACTTTACTTTTTAATGGCAGTTTAAAACATACAGCTCATCAATGAAAATGGGTAAAATCACAGATCCCACGAAAGGTGAAGACAATAATTTTTTCTCTGTTCTTTTTATAACCTTCTGTAACAAAATGCATTGTTGCACAGATCATTATCCACCGATAAGGCTGTATTTTGCTTCCATATAAAAGGTGCCATTTCATGCCAGTCAGAATGGCTACGATCCAAAAGTCCACAAGCAATAAATGCTGGAGAGGGTGTGGAGAAAAGGGAACCCTCTTACACTGTTGGTGGGAATGCAAACTAGTACAGCCACTATGGAGAACAGTGTGGAGATTCCTTAAAAAACTGGAAACAGACCTGCCTTATGACCCAACAATCCCACTGCTGCGCATACACACTGAGGAAACAAGAATTGAAAGAGACACATGTACCCCAGTGATCATCGCAGCACTGTTTATAATAACCAGGAGATGGAAGCAACCTAGATGTCCATTAGTAGATGAATGGATAAGAAAGCTGTGGTACATATACACAATGGAGTATTACACAGCCATTAAAAAGAATACATTTGAATCAGTTCTAATGAGGTGGATGAAACTAGAGCCTATTATACAGAGTGAAGTAAGCCAGAAAGAAAAACACCAATACAATATATTAACATATATATATGGAATTTTAGAAAGATGGTAATGATAACCCTGCATGCGAGACAGCAAAAGAGACACAGATGCATAGAACAGTCTTTTGGACTCTGTGGGAGAGGGAGAGGGTAGGATGATTTGGGAGAATGGCATTGAAACATGTATAATATCATATAAGAAATGAATCGCCAGTCCAGGTTCGATGCATGATACAAGATGCTTGGGGCTGGTGCACTGGGACGACCCAGAGGGATGGTATGGGGAGGGAGGTGGGAGGGGGGTTCAGGATGGGGAACACGTGTATACCCGTGGCGGATTCATGTTGATGTATGGCAAAACCAATACAATATTGTAATTAACCTCCAATTAAAATAAATAAATTTATATTAAAAAAATAAATAATAAAAGGTGCACTGCCCCTGGGCGTGGGTAAACGGTCACTGCACAATTGTAAAGTTAAGGGGCATCATAGTGGGGAGTGGTCTTCCTAGGGGGCTCAGTGGTAAAGAATCCACCTGCCAACGCAGGAGACGCAGGAAATGCTGGTTTGCCCCCTGGGTTGGGAAGATCCCCCGGAGAAGGAAATGGCAACTTGCTTCACTATTCTTGCCTGTAAAATTGCATGGACAGAGGAGCCTGGTGGGCTACAGTCCATGGGGGTAACAAAAGAACTGGCCATGCCTGAGCGATGGAGCTCACACACGTCGTAAGGGGCAGAGCGGGCCTTGCCCGGCCGCACGGCCTGGCAGAGATGCAAGCCGCGGCTCGTCACTGACTGCCGCTGTCTCGTGGGCACGGGGGGCTCCTCTGGCCGTGGTCCTCCACCTGCAGCTGTTCCCCACACGTCCGGAGCCCCCCTTTCCCTGCTCTGCTTCCTTCACTCTGTTGTTGAACATCACACAGCTAGTGGCAGAGAGGCTGAGCTGAACACGGAGGACCCTCCAGTCCAGGCAATTTCAAGTCAACGTGACTCAAAACAATAAAGACCAAAAGATCCTTGGGACAAAGGATGAGTCTGAGGAACAGCACCAGACCTCTGTTGTGTCCACTGATGGGCGGAACTCCACTGTCCTAAAAAAGTGAGGTTATATACATGTAAAGTCCTTGGGGAGAGAAATGGTAACAGAGGCTCTGGTGGGAACACTATCAAAAGGGTGCATTGGCTTGTTGAGCTTATCACCTCACACTGGGGTCAGAATGTCCACCATCAAAAAGACTATAAACAAAAATGGTGGAGAGGATGTGGAGAAAAGGGAACGCTCTTGCACTGTTGGTGGGAACGTAAATCGCTGCAGCCGCTATGGAGAGCAGTATGGAGAGTCCTTAAAAGCTAAAAATAGATTTACCAGGGACCCTGCAATCCCGCTCCTGGGCATATATCCAGAGAAAACCATAATCCCTATGTTCACAGAGGCGCCATGTATAATAGCCACGACATGGAAGCAACCTAAGCGTCCATCACCAGAGAAACCGGTGAATAAGATGTGGTACATATATCCAATGGAATATTACTCAGCTATAAAAATGAATGAAATAGCGCCGTTTGCAGCAACACAGATGGACCTAGAGATGATCACACTAAGTGAGTCAAGTCAGAGAAAGACAACTGTCGTATGTATCACCCATACGACAGCAACAAACCGATCTAATTTTAAAAAGAGAGGTACAAATGAACGTACTTACAAAACGGAAACAGTCTTACAGACCTGGAAGACACACCTGTGGCTGCCAAAGCGGAAATGGGGTGGGGAAGGATAAATCAAGAGCTTGGGACTCACACATACACACTACTATACGCAAAATAGACAGCCAACAAGGACCTACTTACGGTACAGCACTGGGAATTCTACTCAATATTCTACGATAAGTTATGTGAGAAAAGGATCTAGAAAAGAATGAATACATACATAACGGAATCACTTCGTTGTACACCAGAAACGAACTCAAGATTGTAAATCAACTATACTCCAATAAATTAAAAGAATAGCCCCCCACAAAAAGAAAAGGGTGCATTTTCTTGGGAGCATGTGACGCTTCAGATTTGGAGAGAGAGGTCCTGCAAAGCAGAGGTCCTGGGGGCTCCAGGGACAGAAATCTTCACAGACCTGAAGGCAGGTGGGTCTCAGGACCAGGTGTGGGGCCAGCAGAGGCGTGTGATGGGAACAGCTGGTGTGCAGCATCAGGACACCACGGAAATACCCACGAGTTCCTCATTCTTTACCAGCACAGATCCAGGGGAGGTCACTCTTGAGGTTATTTCTACCCCTCTGCAGCCCTTTCTCCCACCCTCTTGCCTGAGCATTTGGTGGTTGTTTTAAAGAGTTTTTCTTTTTCTTTTTTTATGTAGACCATTTTTAAAGCCTTTATTAAATTTGTTACAATATTATTTCTGTTTAATGGTTTGTTTTTTCCAACCGGAGGCATGCAGGATCTCTGCTTCCTGACCAGGCATGGAACCCCCACCCCCTGCATGGGAAGGTGGAGTCTGAACCACTGGACCGCCGGGAAGTCCCTCTAGCGCACATTAAACACCTTTGTATGTTTCTCCTCAATAACACTCCCCATGCCCCCTCCCCCTGCACTGCTCACCTGCAGTGGGAGTTTTGAAATGAACTTCAGTGAAACTCTGGAGACCCCCAAATGTCTCGGACCCAATTCCAAATAAGGCAAATGTGGCTGAGCGTTCAGCCACGACTCTTCAGGTGCAACTGAAGCAGCCAGTGCACGGCTGGGCAGACCCCTGCCACGGAGTTTTCACCCAGACAGCGTTCTAAATGCTTCCCCTTGGATTAATGTCCATTTCAATTACGCTAATAAAGTATATGGAACTAAAGCCCCAGCTGTCCCAAAAGGGCCGTAAGGAGTAACAGAGGTGCGTCCTCTGTGGTCCGAGGTAATGCGCCAAGTGAAGCATGCTTTTCACTTTGATGAACGTTCCATTTAATTAAAAGTAAATATTAGGAGAGAGCCTGTCGAAAATGGACAGACCATGCAGGGCTATTTCAGCAGAGGACAGGGAACTCGGGTAGAGCTCTAGTTCAGTCCAAGGCCCTGTGCCTGCAGCTGGGGACCCACAGGTGAATAAATCAGCGTCTTCTTGTCCAGAAGCTACTCATCTCTCCAGGGAGAGAGACACACAGAATATATCAAGAGGCTGGACGTAGAGGGATTCTCAAGACCGTTCTACTTCAAGCCAGGAAACTTACTGTCGAAGGTGGTCCTTCACTCACCCGAGGGCTTTGGTCACAGATCTGGTGCAGAGCGTCATGTTTGTGGAGCCCTATCAGAGACATTACTTTGTCAAAAACAGTCCGTCTAGTCAAGGCTCTGGTTTTTCCAGAGGTCATGTATGGATGTGAGAGTTGGACTATAAAGAAAGCTGAGTGCCAAAGAATTGATGCTTTTGAACTGTGGTGTTGGAGAAGACTCTTGAGAGTCCCTTGGACTGCAAGGAGATCCAACCAGTCCATCCTAAAGGAGTCCTGGGTGTTCATTGAAAGGACTGATGTTGAAGCTGAAACTCCAATACTTTGGCCACCTGATGCAAAGAGCTGACGCATTTGAAAAGACCCTGATGCTGGGAAAGATTGAGGGCAGGAGGAGCAGGGGATGACAGAGGATGAGATGGTTGGATGGCATCACCGACTCAATGGACATGAGTTTGAGTAAACTCTGGCAGTTGGTGGTGGACAGGGAGGCCTGGTGTGCTGCAGTCCACGGGGTCACAAAGAATCGGACATGACTGAGTGACTGAACTGAACTGATACCAAGGTCACAGGTGTAAAGCCTTGTGCCAAGGCCAAAGATGTGGAGCCCTGGTACCAAGGTCATCTCCAGAACTGACCAAGCCCCATAGCAACCACTGGCATGAACCCCTCTGACTTAAACCAGCAGGCTCCCTGACCCTACATTAGGTAAAAATACCCACCCAATAGAACCCTAAGCAATCACCTAATGCCACTCTTCCAGGAAAGTTTTCTGTCTCGAGGCCACAAAGCCCACAAAAAACGTCAGCTCTCCCTTTGCTGGCCCGCTGTCCTAACAGCATCTCCTGCTCTAACAAACGCTATTCTCCTCTCATTCTGCCTCAAGTCTGGAAATGTTTTTCCAGCCTGCGCCCAGGTCACAAGGCCCATCTTTCAGGAAGGCAAGTCTACGCAGGGATCCCGGACACAGATATGTCCCCAGGCCCCACTGGGGCCTGCCTTCAACTGACTCTGCTCTTAACAGGTAAGGCTGACATTACTTTCAGGTCCAACGTCTGAGCCATTTTCGTGTTATTTTATGGGACAGCAGACTGACACCCAGCGCTGGCCCTTGGGCTTTCGCTGGGACCCTCTTATAATTGCCAAGGAAGGGAGGCTCCCTTTCGCGGGGGTGGCCGTGGCACTCGCTGGCCCCGCTGAGCTGGCGTGTCCCCTGAAAACAGGAGTGTCTGTCTGAGGGGTCCCCAGCACCCAAGTGAGGGAGGAAGTGGCACTGTGGGAACGGGCAGGGTCCCCTGTCCACCAGGGCCTCCTCTCGAGGCCGCCTGGTCCCCGCTGGCCCCCAGGGCCCTGCTTCTCACTCTCCGAGCTTGCTCTGCATCCTGGCTCCACCCCCGCCCACTCCAGCCTCACCACATTTCCTGCTTGGCACGACCAACAGCATCATTCCCAGTCTGCGACCCCAGAAAGAGGCAGCCCTGGGTCCTCCCTCACTGGACTGACAAATAAGCAGGGTGTCACTGAAGCCTTGAACTTCACAGGCACAAAACGGACGGACAGGAGGTTGCCATTTCCTTCTCCAGGGGATCTTGCCAATCCAGGGATCAAACCCGCGTCTCTTGCGTCCCCTACAAGACAGGCGGACAGGTTCTTTACCACTGAACCCCCTGGGAAGCCCCAGTGTACAGAGACTGGTGCTTAAGACTTTGAGTCCCAAGTCTCCCCTCTGATGGGCAGAGACACACCTTCTGAGTTGGAAGCAGAAACAGACATCCGGGGCCCCAGAATCTTCCCAGGAAAGTGCTTACAAGGTTGAACATGGACCCAGTCCTTAATCACAATTCACTGGGACTACAATATACCTCGTCCTTTTCCTTTTCATCACAGGGGACTGGAATGCAAAAGCAGGAAGTCAGGAGATACCTGGAGTAACAGGCAGATTTGGCCTTGGAGTACAAAACGGAGCAGGGCAAAGCCTAACAGAGTTTTGCCAAGAGAATGCACTGGTCAGAACAAACATCCTCTTCCAACAACACAAGAGAAGACTCTACACATGGACATCACCAGATGGTCAACACCAAAATCAGATTGATTTGCAGCCAAAGATGGAGACGCTCTATACAGTCAGCAAAAACAAGACCAGGAGCTGACTGTGGCTCAGATCATGAACTCCTGATTGCCAAATTCAGACTGAAATTGAAGAAAGCAGGGAAAAACACTAGACCATTCGGATATGACCTAAATCAAATTCATTACAATTATACAGTAGAATTGACAAATAGATTTAGGGGTTATATCTGACAGAGAGAATGCCGTGAAGAACTAGGGACACAGTCTTGTGACATCGTATAGGAGGCAATGATCAAGACCATCCCCAAGAGAAAGAAAAGCAAAAGGCCTCTGGGGAGGCCTTACAAATAGCGGAGAAAAGAAAAGATGCAAAAGGCAAAGGAGAAAAGGAAAGATATTCCCATCTGAATGCAGAGTTCCAAAGAATAGCAAGGAGAGATAAGAAAGCCTTCCTTAGTGATCAAGAAATAGAGGAAAACAATACAATGGGAAAGACTAGAGATCCCTTCAAGAAAATTAGAGATACCAAGGGAACATTTCCTGCAAAGATGGGCTCGATAAAGGACAGAAATGGTCTGGACCTAACAGAAGCAGAAGATATTAAGAAGAGGTGGCAAGAATACACAGAAGAACTGTACAAAAAAGATCTTCATAACCAAGATAATCACGATGGTGTGATCACTCACCTACAGCCAGACATCCTGGAATGTGAAGTCCAGTGGGCCTTAGGAAGCATCACTATGAACAAAGCTAGTGGAGGTGATGGAATTCCAGTTGAACTATTTCAAATCCTAAAAGATGATGCTGTGAAGGTGCTGCACTCAATATGCCAGCAACTTTGGAAAACTCAGCAGTGGCCACAGGACTGGAAAAGGTCAGTTTTCATTCCAATCCCAAAGAAAGGCAATGCCAGAGAATGTTCAAACTATGGCACAATTGCACTCATCTCACATGCTAGTAAAGTAATGCTCAAAATTCTCCAAGCCAGGCTTCAGCAATACATTAACCATGAACTCCCTGATGTTCAAGCTGGTTTTAGAAAAGGCAGAGGAACCAGAGATCAAATTGCCAACATCTGCTGAATCATCAGAAAAGCTAGAGATTTCCAGAAAAACATGTACCTCTGCTTTACTGACTACGCCAAAGCCTCTGACTGTGTGGATCATAACAAACTGTGGAAGATTTTTTAAGAGATGGGAATACAAGACCACCTGACCTACCTCCTGAGAAATCTGTATGCAGGTCAGGAAGCAACAGTTAGAACTGGACATGGAACAACAGACTGGTTCCCAACTGGGAAAGGAGTACATCAAGGCTGTATATTGTTTCCCTGTTTATTTAACTTTTATGCAGAGTACATCATGTGAAATGCTGGGCTGAATGAAGCACCAGCTGGAATCAAGATTGCTGGGAGAAATATCAATAACCTCAGATATGCAGATGACACCACACTTATGACAGAAAGTGAAGAAGAACTAAAGAGCCTCTTGTTGAAAGTGAAAGAGGAGAGTGAAAAAGTTGGTTTACAACTCAACATTCAGAAAACTAAGATCATGGTATCCGGTCCCATCACTTCATGGCAAATAGATGGGGAAACAGTGGAAACAGTGTCAGACTTTATTTTTGGGGGGCTCCAAAATCACTGCAGATGGTGACTGCAGCCATGACATTAAAAGACGCTTGCTCTTTGGAATAAAAGTTATGACCAACCTAGACTCCAGTATTCTTGCCTGGAGAGTCCCATGGGCGGAGAAGCCTGGTGGGCTGCAGTCCATGGGGTCGCGAGGAGTCGGACATGACTGAGTGACTTCACTTTCAATTTTCACTTTCCTGCATTGGAGAAGGAAATGGCAAGCCACTCCAGTGTTCTTGCCTGGAGAATCCCAGGGACAGGAGCCTGGTGGGCTGCTGTCTATGGGGTCACACAGAGTCGGACACGACTGAAGTGACTTAGCAGCAGCAGCAGCAGCAGCAGACAGCATACTAAATAGCAAAGACGTTACTTTGCCAATAAAAGTCTTTCTAGTCAAAGCTATGATTTTTCCTGTAGTCATGTACGGCCATGAGAGTTGGACTATAAAGAAAGCTGAGCACCAAAGAACTGATGCTTTTGAATTATGGTGTTGGAGAAGACTCTTGAAAGTCCCTTGGACAGCAGGGAGATCTAACAATCAATTCTAAAGGAAATCAGCCCTGAATATTTATTGGAAGGACTGATGCTGAAGCTGAAGCTCCAATTCTTTGGGCTCCTGATGTGAAGAGCTGACTCATTTGAGAAGACCCTGATGCTTGGAAAGATTGAGGGCAGGAGGAGAAGGGGACAACAGAGGATGAGATGGTTGGCTGGCATCACTGACTCGATGGACATGAGTTTGAGTGAGCTCTTCGAGTTGGTGATGGACAGGGAAGCCTGGTGTGCTGCAGTCCATGGGGTCACAAAGAATCAGACACGACTGAGCAACTGAACTGAAGTGAACTGATATCTTGTCCATTTAATAAACCCCTTTCCTTGGAAATGGAGGTTTTCGATAAAAGGAAAGTTGGTCCGGATGAGTGGGGTGGTGTAGAGGGTGGAAAAGGAAGCCCACAGGCACACATATTCTCGCAGGCCGTGTGCATCAGGACTGGGGCTGAGCTCTGGAGCCAGGGTGGAATTACTCAATGGATGCACTGAGAGTGGCGATACCAGCACCCTTGTTTCCACGGAGGCAAAAGCACCCCCAGGCTTCCCTGGTCGCTCAGCAGTAAAGAATCCACCTGTTAGTTCAGGAGACACTGGTTCAATCCCTGGGTGGGGAAGTTCCCCAGGAGAAGGAAATGGCAAGCCATTCCAGTATTCTTGCCCAGAGAATCCCAAGGACAGAGGAGCCTGGCAGGCTACAGTCCATGGGGTTGCAAAAGAGTCCGTCACAAGTTAGCAACCAAACAACAGCAACGAAAACCACCCCTTTACCAGCCTCAGCACACCTTGACTCAATACCCCTTTGGGTGTCTTACTGTAAACTTTGCCACATCAAGGCTGGGTCTCAGCTTCTTCCACTCCCAGGAAAAACCTCATGAGCCTCTGGCCCTGAAAGCACTGGACATTCTAGTCTAACATGTGAGGGGTGGGAGTTGGAGGGTGGAGGGGTGGACCAGCCATCCGCTTCCCCTCCAGGTCCTTGGGAGACAGGCATGGGTGGTTCTCAGGCTTTCCCAGGCTTCCAGATTCCCTGCTTCTTACTCCACTGCCTATATATATGTTGCGTTTCCCTTTTCTTTAGGAAAGTGATTTTTTAAATTTCCATCCATTCGAAAGGGTTCTCTTGTATTATCAATTCAAAACCAGTAATGATCAGATGTTCTAAGTTGGCAGAAAATATCATTTCTGCGTAGAAACCTGGCCTGTGCACACCGACAACAATAGCACCGGCTGCAAAACTGGATGACAACGCTTTGTCCTTAACTCAACAACACGATGAAACACATTTAATGGTTACATAACATGGTGAGTACAGAAAACAGACAATGTAAGAGCAAAATCATGTTCCTCTTTCAGCAGGAATTTAATCTTCCCTCTTTAATTCGAAGGGAAGATGAGAATTAGATAATCATGAAAAGAAGCATGAAATGAAAAGTCTTTGTGGTTAGCCCAGAGTTGAAAACATACCCAAATAAAGGCTGTTAGGAAAGTCATTCTTTCTATTTACTAATAGGAAACATATTTCCTTTGCATTTTTCTCATTATTTAGGGTTTGACACAAGAAGAAGGGAGTCATTTTTATAGCATCAATTTTTTTTTTCTCTCACATGCCAGGAATTGTGAAAGAGCAGATGTATCTTACTGCTTTTCTTACACATCACCTTCCCTTAATTGCAACATAGGTTTCTCATTTTACCTCTGGGATTTGGAGAATGCATTCAAATACTGCTGCTGCTGCTAAGTCACTTCAGTCGTGTCCGATTCTGTGCAGTCCCGTAGATGGCAGTCCACCAGGCTCCTCCGTCCCTGGGATTCTCCAGGCAAGAATACTGGAGTGGGTTGCCATTTCCTTCTCCACTAAAACACCATTATTTCTGGGAACTTCTAAGCTTGTTTAAAAACTCTGCACAATAGTACAATATAGACTTCTCTAGATGGTATAGATCTGTATAGATCTTAAAGTAAGCTTGTTCAAATTCATACTTATAAAGAAAAGAAAATCAAAGCCCAGAGAAATTAAGCCCTGACCTGACCACAGGGTGCTGCAGCTTCATCAGCAAACACACACAGAGCACTGCCAGGAGCCAGAGCCCACTACACCCACACCAGCCTGCTCTCCTGGGTTCCACGCAGCTAAACGTACTCAGTGGCACCATGTAATTCTACAGAGCGGTGTGACCCTGGAGAAGGGCAGGGCCTGGGGAGCTAAGACTGCCTGAGCACCTTGGAAACCACATACAAGCCCCTGGGCCCCAGCCCTTCAGAGGAAAAGCTTGTTGCTTTAGTCTTCCATGCCTTCCTGAATCTTAAAAGGCTGATTCAGTACAGTGAAGGATGTGGAGATGTAGAGACAAAGCATAGCTGTTGGGCTGGAGAACTGGTAACTGTTTAGAGTATAACCAGCCACAGAGCAGAATCAGCAAACTCACAGTTCCCTGAAACACATGGATAAAGGACCAGCACACATCTCTAGGTTGTTTTTACAGGAAGCAGAGCCCCACCAGATGAAAGCCGCTGATGGCAGGAACACAGACCCTAGACTGGCTGAAAGCCCAGAAGGTTAAAGATGCTTGAAACGTTACCCTGATGCCGATCGGATTCTGCAAGAGCTGGTCATGCCCTCAGCAGCACCCCCTCCCCTGAAAGCCATTGGGGAGTTTGGGTCTCCTGAGCGTGAGCTGCCCATTCTCCTTGCTTGGTGTCTGCAGTATAAATGCTGTACTCTCCTTCACCACAACCCGCTGTCAGTTGACTGGCCTTTCTGTGTGTGGGCGAGTGGACCCGAGTTAGGTTCTGTAACATCCACTGTGAGCTTGGCATTGTATTGGGCTCTTTGCAAGCTTTGCGGTATCCAATTATCCCAAGAACTCTCAAAGGTGACCATTAGAATGAGTTCAGTGTAGGGAAGAAAATCACAAGTTTTAGGATCAAAGAGATTAGACTGAAATGCAAGCCTGTCCACTTAGCAATTGTGTGGTTTTAGCCTTTAGTTCTCTAATTTTCGCATTTTCCATCTGTAGGATGAGGGTCACAGTGTTGCCTTAGTGGAGTGTTTTTGAGAATTAAATCAGTAACTCACACAAAGTATCTTTTAGAGCAAAAGGAATATTGTAGGGGATTTTAAAATGGCAGTTATCATCTCCAAATTACAGATTTTTAAAAAAAGTTTCATGGAATAGATTTGCTGAGAAACCTGTAGATAGAAGAGGTTGAGTCAGCTGTGACCCCAGGTCTGACTGCCTCCAAGGCTCACCCTTTCACCTGCTAATCTGCCTCATCTAATGTTCTGATGCAGCCTTGTGTCAAAATAATCAACAAACAAGGCAATTTTAGAAGTTCTAATAGAGCTGGTTCAAGTCACCAGGTCCAGCATTTGAATTTACATAAGACTTAAAGTGAAAGTCACTCCATCGTGTCCAACTCTTTGCAACCCCATGGGCTATACAGTCCATGGAATCCTCCTGGCCAGAATACTGGAGTGGGGAGCCTTTCCCTTCTCCAGGAGATCTTCTCAACCCAGGGGTGGAACCCAGGTCTCCCACAGGGCAGGCAGATTCTTTACCAGCTGAGCCCCCAGGGACGCCCCATGTAAGATTATTGAGATACTAATTGGCATCAGCAGAAAGTCTCTTAATAAAATACAGATGCAGTCTGTGGAACACACACTGTTCAGAGCATGGTGTGTCCTCAGAGAGAACCGCTCAGATAAAGGGAGAAGCCACTCTCCCCACCCTCTGCTGCTGGTTCCCTTAGTCGGAACCACACAGTTCAGTCCTTGATGCTGGACTAAGTTCAGCACCTTTGTGTGGACAGTCACCTCCCTAACAGTGTCAAGGCGACACCAAGGGCAGAGACAGTACTTTCACTCCTCATAGACCACGGGACGGGCTGGGCATTTTTTAGAACCAAAAACTTTCAGGCTGGAAAAGGGTTATAGATGAAGATGGAGGTGGGGGTTTTGGTATTAGGAGTTTGGTATTAACATATACACACTACTATATATAAAATAACCAACAAGGACCTACTGTATAGCACAGGGAACTCTACTCAATATTCTGTAAAAAGTTATATGGGAAAGAATCTGAAAAATAATGGATATACATATGTGTATGACTGAATCACTGTGCTGGACATCTGAAACGAACACAACATTGCAAATCAGGTATACCTCAATATAAAACAAAACATTTAAAAACTAAATCAAAACCTTTCAGGCTGGAAAAGTATTATAGAGTTAACAATCTAATCCAGTGGTTTTCAAAAAATTTTCTTCTCAGAACCTTTTTATACTTTTAGGAGTTACTGAGAATCTCAAAGAGCTTTAGTTTCTGTGTTTATATTCTATTTATTTAAATTAAAAAAAATTGTGTGTGTGCATTTATATTCTATTTATACATATATTCTCTCTCTCTATATATATATATATTCTCTCTCTCTCTCTCTATATATATATATATATTCTCTCTCTCTATATATATATATATATAAATATATCTAAATATGCCTGCCAATTCAGGAGACAAGATGTGGGTTCAGTCCCTGGGTTAGGAAGGTCCTATCCCCTGGAGAAGGAAATGGCAACCCACTCCAGTATTCTTGCCTGGGAAATCTCATGGACAGCAGAGCCTAGTGGGCTACCGTCCATGGAGCTGCAAAAGAATCAGACATAGTGACTAAAACAATTATATACGTATTAAATTAAAAATTAAATTATCTTTATTTATTTAAAATGAAAACCTATTATGTGTTAATATAAATATTTTATGAAAGATAACTGTATCTTCCAAGACAAAAAAATTAGTAGAATGATATTGTTTTAAACTTTTGCAAAACTCAATTAATATTTGCCTTTATTAAAAAAAAACAGGCTGGATTCTGACATTTGCTTTTGCCTTCAATTTGTTATAATGTATTATTTTGGTTTAGGTATATGAAGGGAATCTGGCTTCATGCACATATATATTGTTAGAAACATGAACCATATTTTAACTGCCTTTTTCAATAATTGCAGACACTTTTCTTTGATACTACATCAAAATTTGACAACAGTGTTTGCAGTGTTGACTCAAAAACTAAATTGGTGGATTTTTCATATGCATGAAAGAATGAAAGTATAAAAGTTAAACAAAATCTTGGTATTATTACAAAAGTATATTTGGCATTCCAGATCTCCTTAAAAAGGTCAGGGGTGCCCACAGGATCTTGAGGAACACTTCGAGGACTTTTGGTTGAATTCACTCATTCAACATGTGTAAAATCATTCAGACGTCCTGAGTGACTTCTGCACTCTCAGGGTGACTTAATTCTGAATATAAATATAGTAAGTACTGTTGATTAACCAATGGTCTTGCACAAAGACAACTCTGGTCGGGAGTATAGAAAGGACAAAGAATCTTCCCTGCTGCTTCTTTCAGAGCCTGGGCCTTGGGGAACAAGGCCTTGACTGGTTTAAGCTCCTTCAAAGGACAGATCAAGGTCAAGGACCTCTCCACACTGAAGGCACCCTCGTGACTGTCTATGGTTCTTTTATGCCTTCATTCCTGCAAGCAGCCTGCACGGAGCTCCAAGTGAGGTCTACCTCAGTGCACCACTCACACATGCCCAAGGAGGACCACAATTGTCATCTCTCCCACAAGCTCAGTCCAGCTGGCTCCCTGCAGGCACAAGGCAGGCAGAGGCACAGGTCTGTGGCTCCTCTTCATGGTTTGGCCATTAGCAAAGACATACCTCACATGTGGTCACCCAGGTTAGCTCTAGACCACGCCACTGGGCACGCTGCCCTTTTAGGGAACAGGCTTTGTTTTTGCCCTTTATCTTTCCTCATCTCTTGTTAAACATAGGACCAAACAAAGCCCAAACAAAGTCATGATGAGAAGCCTGACTGAAAAAATTTTAGCCTTGGGAGAATATTCACTTGAATATATTTCTAAAAAGAAATACACACACACAAGAAAAAAAAAAACTCTAAGGAATACACTATAATAGAATTGAATATTTTTCTTATCTTCCTTTTCTGATCCAAGAAAGTCTCCTGGGCAAAGCACTAATTTTAAGTTTATTTTCTGTAAGTGGGCTACATTATCGCTTAAGGTTTTGTTGATCTTGCTAATACTGTCTATGGTACAGTAGTAATGAATATTATGATTGAACAAATTTACTAAAAGTTATAACACAATTGTCTTCATCTCAATTTCTTGGCCTTATGTAAAAGAATATGAGATGGTGCATTTCTGTAAAATGAATTTAAGTAATTTCTCTTTCTTATTAGAAAGCAAACCAAGAACAAGCCACAGCAGGGGCATGTCCTAAGAGGGCCTCCTATTTGCCCAATATATTGGCAGGTATATTTCATTTCAGAGAAACTTCATTAAGGTAAACATGCTCATAAGCTGCTGAAGCTGAAGCTCCAATCCTTTGGCCACCTGATGCAAAGAACTGACTCATTGGAAAAGACCCTGATGCTGGGAAAGATTGAAGGCAGGAGGAGTAGGCAACGACGGAGGACAAGATGGTTAGATGGCATCACTGACTCGATGGACATGGGTTTGAGTGAGCTCTGGGAGTGGGTGATGGACAGGGAAGCCTGGAGTGCTGCAGTCCATGGGGTCCCAAAGAGTTGGACACGACTGAGCAACTGAACTGAACTGAACTGAAGATCATAAGCACCATTATCAACACCATCTTCATCAACTTCATCACTGTCACCATCATCACCATAACCATCGTCATAGTCGTCAACATCATGTCACCATAATTAACATCACATCATCATATTGTTATTATTTCCATCATTATCACCACCACCCATAACCTTCAACAGCATCAGTCTCATCACAACATCTTTATATCACCTCGATCATCTTCCTCAATCTCACACAATCATCAGCGCCACCCTCATCTCATTATCACCGCTGTCTTTGTGTCATCATTACATTAGCATCCACATAACCACCATCATGACACCCCTTCATCACCGCCAGCATCATAACCCTAATCAGGTCAGCACCATCGTATCCCCGCAATCCACATCACCGTCCTCACAGAATTTTCCTCATTGTCACCACCACCCATAACCTCCACCACCATCATCTTCCATCACGACCACCAGCATCACCACCAGCATCACAGAGACCAGAGTGGACCCTCTCCACTCTGTGCCGGGAAGCATGCTGAGCTTTTCATAATGCAGCTTGCATCTTCACAATAACCCTACTAGACAAATCTGGTTATTTTCCACTTTTCAAATGAAAATAGGGAGACAGATAACAGGTCCAAAGGAACAGCTAATGAGAGGTTGGATAGGATTAAACCCAGATTTTTATGACTTTGAGGGTGATCTTCTTAACCACCATATGACACCAAAGAACGCTGTGTTCTGACTTAAAGGGTGCTTCTCTGCCCAACCGCAAAATAAGATTTCAGAGTTTGAAATCTGTGTTATAAATCTTTATGCATGGCCTGTTTTGACCTCTGCATTGGTAAATACATTACACATAATGAGACTTGGGGATACCAGTACTCCATGCAAATACAGCTATAGGCAGACCACATTTTCTTGTGCTTTGCTTTCTTGCATTTCACAGATACTGCATCTTCCCCCCACAAATTAAAGAGTTGTGGCAACCTGTGTCCAGCAAGTCTATTCGTGCCATTTTCCCCAACATTTCCTCACTTCCTGTTTCTGTGCCACATTTTGGTCATTCTTGCAATATTTCAAACTTTTTCACTATTGTTATACTTGTTATGGGGACCTGTGATCAGTGATCTTTGATCTTACTGTTATGACTCACTGAAGGCTCCAATGATGGTTAGCATTTTTTAACACTACGTATTAATATTTTTAAATATGCATATTGCTTTTTCAAACATATATTATACACTTACCAGACTTACAAGACAGTGTAAACATAATTTTTATATGCACTGAGAAACAACGAAAGTCCACGTGACTAGTGTTTTTTGTGAAACTCTCTTTATTGGGGTGGTCTGGAACCAAACCCGCAGTATCTCTGAGATGTATGCATATCTCACACTCCTTGAAGAGGCCACTTTTCAGCACGACACAACCTCAGGGAGCCTTAATTGTGACAAGGAGGAGGGCCTCTTGGGAGCTGTAGTCCGTCACGCAAGTTATTCTCTTCATTTTTATAGCACTCGGTCCCCACAGACCTCCACAAACAGAACATAACAGGGACGGTTGGGAAAGCCCTAAGTACCTGCTCTGAGGCCAGCACCGGGGAGGTACGGTAGGAGAGGGGCAGAGACACATGTGTAGATGGGAATTAATGACGCCCACACTTGTAGCAGAAACCTACAATCCAAGGGTCAGATGACCTCACATCTCAGGGTCTGTTTCCTTTCAGACCACCTTCCAAAGCTGCAGGCTTGTGGAAGTTGACCCAGCTTCTATCATTAGATGACAATTACTCAAATTCTTTCCCCAAACAGCTATGGAATTAAACATTATTCATGTGTAAGAAGAACAGAATCTGTTCTACCAGCTTCCTAATCTGATCTTGAAGGGGTAGACTTTATCCTGGTAAGAGGAACATGTGCTGATTGACTCCCAAGATGACCTGCTTCATTCCCTGGAGTTGGCTCCCTCTGTGTCACATGAGTGTGTATATGGCGCCCTTTTCCTCTTGTTCTTCCAGGCATGGTTCTTCTTCACCTACCTTTCTCCTGTAACAGACAGTAACTGACAGAAAGGCAGAGGGGCGGGGTTCTTATCCTAGACTCTCCACTGGTTGTCAACATCGGGACTCTTCCTTAAACAGGTTTCAAGGTTTTCCTGACTCCTTCCCCGAGTGGAAAGAGACCTCACAGGATTGAAGTGCAGTGGAGTGAACAAGATTATAGTTTCCAGCTGTGCTTTCTTGCTGAGGAAGCAGGTTCTTGGACCAGACTCGTCAAGGGTGAATTTCTCCCACTGTTGTGACCGAACAGCCAGAAACTTTCATAATTGACTACTTCGCTTTTGCTACACTGACCTTAGCCTGGGTCAACAGGTGAAAAACACAGTTAAGCCACAAGGATATACTGAGAAGTTTAGCTGGTCTCCAAGAAAATAACCAAACAAATTTAGTCTCAAGTCAGAGAAACTGCATTCTTGCCTACAAATATGACTTTTGATCCCCAATAAAATGATTTGCTCTGATTATGTCTTATGTCAGCTTAATTCCCTGGTGGCTCAGTGGTAAAGAATCTGCTTGCCAGTGCAGGAGATATGGGTTTGGTCTCTGGGTCAGAAAGGTCCCCTGGAGAAGGAAATGGCAACCCACCCCAGTATCATTGCCTGGAGAATCCCATGGATGGAGGAGCCTGGCAGGCTACATACAGTCCAGGGGTACCAAAGAGTTGGACGCGACTTATCGACTGAACCAAAATAAACAACAGCTTTACCTGCAGTTTATTTTTTTTCTTTTCACTTCACTTGTTACTCTTTTAACATATTTAAAACAGAGCCCTGAACTTCCCTCTTCTTGTCCCCAAAGCACTATTACTTTGCTCAGGCTGCTATGGAAACGTACCTCAGATTGGCTGGCTGAAACAAAATAAATTTCTTTTGCCATGGCTATTGGAGGTGGAAGTCCGAGACCAAAGCGCTGGCAGGTTTGGTTTCTCCCGAGGCTCCTCTCCCCACCTTGCAGGCAGCCACATCCTCACTGGCTTCACATGGCCTTTTCTCCGTATGTGTGCATTCCTGGGGTCTCAGTGGGTGTATAACTTCTTCTCTGCATAAGACCATCATTCCCATTGGATTATGGCCCACTTCAATGGCCTTATTTTACCTGACTGCTTAGTTACTTTAGCCGTGTCTGGCTCTCTGCAAACCCATGGACTGTAGCCCGCCAGGCTTGTCTGTCCATGGGATTCTCCAGGCAGGAACACTGGAGTGGGGTGCCATGTCCTTCTCCAGGGGCTCTTCCCAAGCCAGGAATCAAAACTGCTTCTCCTGCATCTACTTGGCTGCAGGCAGATTCTCCACCACTGAGCCACTGGGGAAGCGCTAGTTTACCTGGGTCACCTCATTAAAGGCTCTATCTGCAAATACAGTCTCATTCTGAGATACTGGGTTTCGGGCTTCAGTTCTGAGGGGATACAACCGAGCCTGTAACACCATTTCTCTCACAGTCACCGACATCGAAGGAAACCGGACTCCATGCACTTAGTCGCTGGAGGGAGAGGGAGCTTAACTGATCCTCGATTTACACCCTCTTTTGTATCTCACATTCAGTCTGTGAGTACACTCTGCGTGCATGCGAAGTCCCTTCAGTCATGCCTGCCTGACTTTTTGAGACCCCATGGACTGTAGCCCGCCAGGCTCCTCTGGCCATGGGATGCTCCAGGAAAGAATACTGGAGTCCGGAGCCATTGCCTTCTCCAGGGGATCTTCCCAACCCGGGGATCAAACCTGTGTCTCTTATGCCTCCTGCACTGAAGGTGGGTTCTTTACCACTAGCGCCACCTGGGAAATGAGTAGATTCTGAAGGCTTTCATTTCAAAACATCCTCTGATTTCAACTCTACTTCCCTCCTCCCCTGCTCCCTCCTTAGCCTCACTTATATCTACTTTCCTGGTCCCATCACCTCGCCACTACTTGCTCCTTGCTATTCCAGTTTTAACCCCTGGAGACTGTTCTCCACATAACAAAATGGCCTTTCAAAAATGTGAATCCGATTCTGACCAACTCCCACTTAAAAGGATCCATGAAACTTGGAATGAACCCAATACTCCTTCCCATGAACTTCAGTCCCCTCTAGGGCGTGGCCGCTACCTGTCCAAAAATCCTCTCGCCCTGTTTCCGACCCGCCTCCCACCCCACTCCACTGTCTGCCTCCAGCGTCTCAGGATCCTTATTTCTGAGGTTTCCTCTGCCTGCACCAATGTGTCCAGACCTGCTCCCCGCTCCACAAGGGCCACATCACTACTCAAATGTCTATTCCTTAGAGAAGAGGTCTCTGGCTGTCCACTCTGAAACAGTCACCTGCCCATGCAGACCATCATTCCCCCTGCCCTGACTCGGCTTCCCTGACTCGCAAGCCCTTATTTCTACTGGATGTTCTGTTGTTTATTTCCTTGCTTTGTGTTGCTTTTCTCCTCCACCGGCATCTAAGCTCCTTAGGGCAGGTGTTTTGATTTCCATGTTCACAACCGGTCCTCAGCTGTGAACAGTGTCTGGCACTTAGCAGGAACCCACCAAATATTGTTGAATGAGAGATGAATAGGATGGGCTGGAAGAGGCAGAGGGATGGCATGAATCCTGCAAATACATGCGCCCTCAGTCTGGGTGGCATGCCCACATCCTTCAGCCAACCTCCTTTGTCCCACGGCTCCTTCGGGTCGCCGTGGCCACGCCAGCTCTGCCCAAATCTACCGATCTGATCTCATTTCCAGTTTGTCCCCAGCAGGTCTCTCTTCTGACCCTCCCTCTTCCCCACCGCATTTATCTTCATTCCTATGGCTGCTCAGAGCATTTATTCAAGGACAGACTCCTGCAAGAAAACTCCCCGGATGGATCCTTTCCTGGTCCCTCCCTGGCCGAGACACCTGTGCTGTTGAGCTTGGCACTTTGTAATTCAGTCTTTTTTCTTTATCCACCTTTTATTCTGAACAGGATCATAAAGCCCTCAGAGGGAGGACCTAACTGCAATCAGTTCTGTGAAAAAGTTTGTTTTGAAAACGAGACTTTGTTCCAATGCAATTGAAGTATTAAGGGACTAACCTGTGGATTGGAGAAGGCAATGGCACCCCACTCCAGTACTCTTGCCTGGAAAATCCCATGGACAGGGGAGCCTGGTAGGCTGCAGTCCATGGGGTCGCGAACGGTCAGACACGACTGAGCGACTTCACTTTCATGCATTGGAGAAGGAAATGGCAACCCACTCCAGTGTTCTTCCCTGGAGAATCCCCAGGACGGGGGAGCCTGGCGGGCTGCCGTCTATGGGGTCACACAGAGTCGGACACGACTGAAGTGACTTAGCAGCAGCAGCAGCAACCTGTGGATAATGCTAACTTCATGTTTGCATGTGTGTCCTTTGTTTTTGAGAGAGTCCGAAATGCAGGACTTGGATGCAATCTCAAAAACGACAGAATGATCTCTGTTCATTTCCAAGGCAAACCATTCAATGTCACAGTAATCCAAGTCTATGCCCCAACCAGTAATGCTGAAGAAGCTGACGTTGAACGGTTCTATGAAGACCTACAAGACCTTTTCGAACTAACAGCCAAAAAAGATGTCCTTTTCATCATAGGGGACTGGAATGCAAAAGTAGGAAGTCAAGAAACACCTGGAGTAACAGGCAAATTTGGCCTTGGAATACGGAATGAAGCAGGGCAAAGACTAATAGAGTTTTGCCGAGAAAATGCACTGGTCATAGCAAACACCCTCTTCCAACAACACAAGAGAAGACTCTACACATGGACATCACCAGATGGTCAACACCGAAATCAGATGGGTTATATTTTTTGCAACCAAAGATGGAGAAGCTCTATACAGTCAACAAAAACAAGACCAGGAACTGACTGTGGCTCAGATCATGAACTCCTTATTGTCAAATTCAGACTTAAATTGAGGAAAGTGGGGAAAACCACTAGACCATTCAGGTATGACCTAAATCAAATCCCTTATGATTATACAGTGGAAGTGAGAAATAGATTTAAGGGTCTAGATCTGATAGAGTGCCTGGTGAACTATGGACTGAAGTTCGTGACATTGTACAGGAGACAGGGATCAAGACCATCCCCATGGAAAAGAAATGCAAAAAAGCAAAATGGCTGTCTGGGGAGGCCTTACAAATAGCTGTGAAAAGAAGAGAAGCGAAAAGCAAAGGAGAAAAGGAAAGATACAAGCATCTGAATGCAGAGTTCCAAAGAATAGCAAGAAGAGATAAGAAAGCCTTCTTCAACGATCAATGCAAAGAAATAGAGGAAAAGAACAGAATGGGAAAGACTAGAGATCTCTTCAAGAAAATTAGAGATATCAAGGGACCATTTCATGCAAAGGTGGGCTCCATAAAGGACAGAAATGGTATGGACCTAACAGAAGCAGAAGATATTAAGAAGAGGTGGCAAGAATACACAGAAGAACTGTACAAAAAAGATCTTTAAGACCAAGATAATCACAATGGTGTGATCACTCACCTAGAGCGAGACATCCTGGAATGTGAAGTCAAGTGGGCCTTAGAAAGCATCACTATGAACAAAGCTAGTGGAGGTGATGGAATTCCAGTGGAGCTGTTTCAAACCCTGGAAGATGATGCTGTGAAAGTGCTGCACTCAATATGCCAGCAAGTTTGGAAAACTCAGCAGTGGCCACAAGACTGGAAAAGGTCAGTTTTCATTCCAATCCCAAAGAAAGGCAATGCCAAAGAATACTCAAACTACCGCACAATTGCACTCATCTCACATGCTAGTAAAGTAATGCTCAAAATTCTCCAAGCCAGGCTTCAACAATACGTGAACTGTGAACTTCCAGATGTTCAAGCTGGTTTTAGGAAAGGCCGAGGAACCAGAGATCAAATTGCCAACATCTGCTGGATCATCAAAAAAGCAAGAGGGTTCCAGGAAAACATCTATTTCTGCTTTCTTGACTATGCCAAAGCCTTTGACTGTGTGGATCACAATAAACTGTGGAAAATTCTGAAAGAGATGGGAATACCAGACCACCTGACCTGCCTCTTGAGAAACATATATGCAGGTCAGGAAGCAACAGTTAGAACTGGACATGGAACAACAGACTGGTTCCAAATAGGAAAAGGAGTACGTCAAGGCTGTATATTGTCACCCTGCTTATTTAACTTCTATGCCCAGTACATCATGAGAAACGCTGGGCTGGAAGAAGCACCAGCTGGAATCAAGATTGCTGGGAGAAATATCAATAACCTCAGATATGCAGACGACACCACCCTTATGGCAGAAAGTGAAGAGGAACTAAAAAGCCTCTTGATGAAAGTGAAAGAGGAGAGCAAAAAAGTTGGCTTAAAGCTCAACATTTGGAAAATGAAGATCATGGCATCTGGTCCCATAACTTCATGGGAAATAGATAGGGAAACAGTGGAAACAGTAGCAAACTTTATTTTGGGGGGCTCCAAAATCACTGCAGATGGTGACTGCAGCCATGAAATTAAAAGACTCTTATTCCTTGGAAGAAAAGTTATGACCAACCTAGATAGCATATTCAAAAGCAGAGACATTACTTTGCGAACAAATGTCTGTCTAGTCAAGGCTATGGTTTTTCCAGTAGTCATGCCAAAGAATTGATGCTTTTGAACTGTGGTGTTGGAGAAGACTCTTGAGAGTCACTTGGACTGCAAGGAGATCCAACCAGTCCATTCTGAAGATCAGCCCTGGGATTTCTTTGGAGGGAATGATGCTAAAGCTGAAACTCCAGTAGTTTGGCCACCTCATGCGAAGAGCTGACTTGTTGGAGAAGACTCTGATGCTGGGAGGGATTGGGGGCAGGAGGAGAAGGGGACGACCGAGGATGAGATGGCTGGATGGCATCACGGACTTGATGGACGTGAGTCTGAGTGAACTCTGGGAGTTGGTGATGGAGAGGGAGGCCTGGCGTGCTGCGATTCATGGGGTCGCAAAGAGTCGGACACGACTGAGCAACGGGACTGGACTGAACCGAGGTGAATGTGAGCACTGCACGGAGGCTGCAGGGATGCTCAGAGTGCACGCACGCCCCCACACAGTGCTCACCCCGGTCGGCCGCCTGGTGGAGCCACGCCCGCCCATCTCCACCATGAGTCCCAAGCTATCCTCTTCCAGTGCCACTTCCCCAAACAAGCTCCTGGTCCTTCTCAAGGTCAAATACCATATAGACTACAGTGTGCATGTCCTTCTTCATCATTTCACACGTGTAAACTGTGCTCCCACTCTTACTAGGTTCTTGTCTCTATTTTATGTGTTACTGGCAGAATATTTGAATGTTTGGTCCACAAGCCCATTTTCCCCATAAACCCTGTGGATTTTATGATGTAATTTTGCATAAGGCACTGATTTCCTAGAATCCTTGCTAGAGAAGACTCTTGAGAGCTCCTTGGACAGCCAGGAGATCAAACCAGTCCATCCTAAAGGAAATCAGTCTTGAATATACATTGGAAGGACTGACAATGAAGCTGAAACTCTACTATTTGGGCCATCTGATGTGAAGAGCCAACTCATTGGAAAAGACCCTGATGTGGGAAAAGATTGAGGGCAGGAGGAGGAGGAGGTGACAGAGGATGAGATGGTTGGATGGCATCACTGACCTAATGGACATGAGTTAGAGTAAACTCTGGGAGATAGTGAAGGACAGGGAAGCCTGGCATGCTGCAGTCCACGGAGTAACAAAGACTTGGACACAAGTAGCGAATGAACAACAACATTATTATTTGCTACAGCAAAACATTTGCACATTCTATGTACTTTGGGAGAATGGACATCATCAAACACTTATTGAGCATTTGACACAAACGAAAGAGAAAGAAACTCACAGACAGAAACAGACTTGAGGTTGCCAAGGGGTAGGTGGGGAGGCGAGGGACGGACTGGGAGCTGGGATCAGCAGATGCTGACTATTATATATGAGACGGGTAAACGAAAGGGTCCTACAATAGAGCACAGGGAACTGTATTCAATATCTTGGGATAAACCATCATGGGAAAGAATGTGAAAAGAATATGTATATATATGTATAACTAAATCACTTTGCTGTAAAGCAAAAACTAACACCACATGGTAAGTCAACTCTATTTCAATTAAATATATTTAAAATAAAGAAAATGGAAAACATATGCTTGATAATTCTATTCATTTGCATTGTCTTATGGCATGTATTTGTAAAGCATGATACAATAAAACTTGAGGTAACAGGCAAAATGCAGAGTCCTATAAGCAGACCTCCCTTATCAGCTCTCTTTCTGCCGGACCTCAGTTACCGTTCAAGTTCTACAATGACTTGAGTTTTCTCTGTGATTTTTTTCATGGGCAGCATAAATCTTGCTCAGCCTCTTGTTCTCTCATGGGAATAATAAAACAGAAACTGCACTGTTGGAAAAGTAGAACAAGATATATATTAAACGATTCACCATCTAATTTATTGTTTCATTGCATTTCCCTACAACACAGAGTTTACTTCGAAGCGGAGAAGTCGTCTGGATAGATGCGAAGAGGGAGGCAGTTCTTGCCCACAATTTACCCTTGCTCTTTACCTCTTTCCAACCTGTTCTTGTTCTAAGCTCCATTTCTGTCCAATAATGTGTGTAATTTCCAGTGATGTTTCTGCTTCTCAGCCTTGAAAGCGGCCACATTAGGAAATGACAGCCAGACATGCTGTCAAGCGGTTTGCCCTTTAGTATTTGTTCTGGGGAGCAAAGGGGAGAAAAAAGCTAAGATTCAAGAAAACAAATGGATTGGGTTGATGTCAAACGTCTCTTCTCACGAAGGGCAGCCAGATAAGGTCATTACAGCTTTGCCATCCATTCCTTTAAACTCCACAAGCCATTCACACACGCCTGACTCCCTGACTCAAAGCAGAGAAATGACGACCTTGCACCTGATTTGACTTCTTCCCCACTTGTGCTGGGTATTGAACTTGAGTGTTCTGTATGGGAGATCTGCCTTCTGAGGACACAGTGAGTGCAAGCCAGAACAGGCAGGTAACCCTGGACTGAGGAAAAGGGACTACTGGGGAGAGGGTGGCCGGAGTGGGTGATCTGGCTAAACGCCAGTAGAGAAGATTCACAGGGAAGGCTGAGAATATCTTCAGGTATCTTCAGTCAAAGAAATAAGAGGAATACTTCACACTCTCACTCTGAAGCCTGAAGTGAAGTGAAGTGAAGTTGCTCAGTTGTGTCCGACTCTCTGCGACCCCGTGGACTGTAGCCTACCAGGCTTCTCCATCCGTGCAGTCCTCCAGGCAAGAATACTGGAGTGGGTAGCCTTTTCCTTCTCCAGGGGATCTTGCCAACCCAGGGATCGAACCCCGGTCTCCCACATTGCAGGCAGACGCTTCACTGTCTGAGCCACCAGGGAAGTTCTGAAGCTTGGTATCATCTAAAAACACTTGCCCTCCCTAAAGTGAGGCTGAGAAGGAAATATGGTAGCAATTCTAGGCGGGTACCCTTCCTAATGTCCCAGCAGAACTCCACAAGACATGAAAAGATTGATTGGGGGTGAGCAGGTGCTAAACAAGCGTAACCCAGTGAGAACCTAGATGCTAATTTTCTTTTCTTTCCACAGTGATGACACTAACAGCGGTCTTACCACCATGCAATAGACTCAGCTTCCTTGCTATTAATTGGAAATGGCCGGAACTGATAGCTCAGGCAGTACAGAATCTTCCTGCAATGCAAGAGACCCAGGTTCAATCCCTGGGTTGGGAAGATCCCCTGGAGAAGGGAACGGCTACCCACTCCAGTATTCTTGCCTGGAGAATCCCATGGACAGAGGAGCCTGGCGGGCTACAGTTTATGGGGTTGCAAAGAGTCAGACGCTTTCTGATTCTTTAGAGTTAGATTGATTAACATTTTCACTGAACTAATAGAAAAGTAAGTGCAGGAGCAAGAAGAGACAAAGTCCCCGGGACCAAGCCCCAACCCTGTACTGACTGGCTCTGCAATCTGGAAGGTTTAGATATGTGGCTGACTCTGGGTCAAGAGGCTTTTGAGATCTTGGGAGGAAACACGTCTTCTAATGCCACACTTCACTTCCCTGCAACAAGTCCTGCAGGCTGACCGTCTGCCATCATAAAGCCCATCTCCTTTCATCCCGAGACTGCCGTGTAACACACCAGGCAGAGGAGTCACTCTGCAGAATGAAGGATGCTTGGCTCGTGTTGAGCAGCCAGCTCGGGGCCCTTCGGGAGTAGATCAGTGTTTTGCATACTATAGTTAGTGAAAACTTGAGGTTAATCAAGATAAGTGATAACCATTATTGGACTTTTAAAAAAACTAGTCCAATAATTTATTCCATTAATTGGGTCTTGAAATTCATCAGGAAGTGCTTTTTGTTCTCCTAGTCAGACTTTGATTATATGATGTTAGAGTCCACTGCAGAATACATCTTTCCTTTATCAATCTGTGGATCTCAGACACAATTACAGTTTTGCTTGAGACCTATGAAAATAACATCATAGGTTATAAAGCCTTTCATGCTTTTCACAGTATATTTTCATGTATTTATCTCACTGTGCCTTAGGGAAACTGGTAAAGAAAGCAGATAACACCATTCTGATTTTGTAGATTGGTATTTGTGATTTTGCAGGTGGTGAAACAAACATGGATAAATTAAGAGGAATATAATACTGCAAGCTTTCATTAGGTATAGCAACCAGTTGTTCTAATTCATGGGACAATACTTTTTCTGTATTAAGTGTTTAAGTGTTCAGTGGGAATACATCGTTAAACCAAGAATTTTCAAGCACTCTACCGGAAAAATTTTGGAAACATCTAGTTTCTGTTCTGGAGACTATGAGGGGACTGAACAAGCATGCTCTAGTCAGTGAGGGCAGGCAAAAGATGAAAAGAAAGGAAGGGTGAGAGGGCCAGTGTTCTCCCTGAAAGACATGAGAAAGCCCGAGGAGCCTCCATCCCTACCTGACTCGGGGTGCAGGGCTGTCCCCAGCACCCCAACTGCTCTGTCTTCTGCTGGGGAGTGGCTCCCACCTTCCGAATTTGCATTTCACTGCCTCTTTCTCTCCTCACATCTGGGACAGAATTCATCTAAGCCTGCAGACTGCTCAGCCTTCAAATATTGCTGATTTTCTACCTTCTCTGGAATAATCACAAGACCTTTCAGTATTTCACATGCCCCTGCCCTCCCCCACCCCCCGAAAATGGATTTCATTTCCGGTCTGTGACCTTCAGCTCTTCCTGTCTGATGTGCAGGCAGGAGGTCACCTGGGCCCCAGCTGCAACTCAGGTCCCCCTGCCCTGATCTCCAGTCTCTTCTCACTCTTGCTCAGAACAGACTGGTTGCCCTGGGCAAATGGCATGATTGGACCTTCACTGGAACTTCATACATCCTTTACTTCACTAGGAATTTTCAAACATCTTTCTCTCTGCGGTCCATATGGCTCTCTGAATCACTCTTAATGCATTCCTCCCACACGTACCCCTCTCCCATTAGCTTTCAACATGCTCATTCTCCTACCTTTGAATCTCTTTGTACAACCTCAGACCCTCTCTAGCCTTCACACTCAAAAAAACATGTGATCTGCACAGGGAGCTCTGCTCAGTGTGATGTGGCATCCTAGATGGGAGGAGAGTTTAGTGTGTGAGTCGGGGGCGGGGATGGATACATGTGCATGTACGGCTGAGTGCCTTTGCTGACAACCTGAAAGTATCACAGCATTGCTAACTGGCTGTACTCCAATATGAAATGAAGTTAAAAAAAATAAAGAAATGAAAATAAATAATAAAAGAAAACATGTGGTTTATGTGCTTTCATTCCTCCGAGTTTTAGTTGTGTGTGTGTGTGTGTGTTTTGAGCACGTACTTTTCCTTTATTTTCATGGCTTATCTCTAACCTTTATTCCAATAACAAACGAGTCCTCCCACTCCCTTCACGACTTCCCTGGTGGCTCAGATGGTAAAAGCGTCGGCCTACAATGTGGGAGATCAAGGTTCGATCCCTGGGTTGGGAAGATCCCCGGAGCAGGAAATAGCACCCCACTCCAGGACTCTTGACTTGAAAATCCCGTGGACGGAGGAGCCTGGTGGGCTGCAGTCCATGGGGTCGCAGAGAGTCGGACATGCCTGAGCAACTCACTTCACTTTCACTCCCTTCACGGAAGAGTTAGGTTATTCTGCAGCGGCTCAAGCAGTTGGTATTTTAGGTGTAGTAGTGGTGTTTTAATTCGTACCCAGTGAAAACATGAAGACTGCTGCCCTCCTCCCCACAGTTCTTAGGTCTCCTAATGACATCCTTAGCACTAGCATCCCTCAAGGCAAGCCCTGTGTCCGGGCTTCGACCCATTCATTAAACGTGGAGCATGCCCCCACCCTCCACCCATGGCCAAGGCAGCAGCATCTGCATTAAGACGGTGCCTCTGCATCCACAGGACTCAGGCCTCCTCCCAGATTGTTCTTAGAGCCCCAGTGTGCTGTGCGGAGCTCAGTCACTCAGTCGTGTCCGACTCTTTGTGACGCCATGGACTGTAGCCCACCAGGTTCTTCTGTCCATGGGAATTCTCCAAGAATCCTGGAGTGGGTTGTCATGCCCTTCTCCAGAGGATCTTCTTGACCCAGCGATCGAACCCAGGTCTCCTGCATTGCAGGCAGATTCTTTACCATCTGAGCCACCAGGGAAGCCCAAGAATACTGGAGTGGGTAGCTTATCCCTTCTCTAAAGGATCTTCCCCACCCAGGAATTGAACCAGGGTCTCCTGCATGGCAGGTGCTTTCTTAACCCCCGGAGCTACCAGGGAAGCCCGAACCTCAGTGTAGCCATGGTTTATTCCACTAAAATTCATGATGGGCTGTGACAGCTGCCATCATGTCACAAATGCTAACTTGTAACGAAACCTATAAATAAACACACAAAATAAACCCACCTTCAGTCACACCTACAAAACCAATAGCTGTGCTTAGACTCTTTAGATTTGGGTCTGTGATGGGCAAAAAGCAAACAAAAATTTCAAAGAAATCTTCAACTTCAGGAGAGGTCAGGGAACAGATATGGCCAAGAGGGCACAAGGGTTAGACTGGACTGAGCGAAGGATAAAAACATTGTCCTCTTGGGCTACTTCCTCAACCTCTCCAAACCAGAGGAGGAGGATAATAATAGCTTCCATGAAGCACTCTGCAAGGAATAAATTAGATGATATATTAACATACCTGGAACACTGCTCCTCTTTACCAAGACAGCATTATCATCGCTGTCGCCATCATTGCTTTTATTATCAGTAAGGCTCATAGTGTCTATTTTAGTCACATGAACAATATTTTTTCAAACAACGATAGACATAAAATCATTTTTTCCAATGATGATAAACATCAAATCATTTCTAAATTTAACACCGTGAAAGTGAAAGTCGCTCAGTCGTGTCCGACTCTTTGCGACCACATGGACTCTACAGTCCGTGGAATTCTCCAGGCCAGAGTCCTGGAGTGGGTAGCCATTCTCTCCAGCAGATCTTTCTGACCAGGAATTGAACTGGGGTCTCCCGCACTGCAGGCAGATTCTTTACCAGCTGAGCTACCAGGAAAGCCCTAAAGCAGTGTACTAAGGCAAAATTTAACTCAAGTTACCATGTCAGGGTGCTGTAGGCAGGCAGCATTAAGCGTCATTTGGTCAGCTCACATCACCTTCTGGCTTCCTGGTCTCTCCTCACTTGCTCCCCCCTGAAGGTGGGAAGTGCCCTCCTGCTGGTGAAAACCACCTCCACTCACTTGTGTGTGTTTTGGTTCATTCAGTTATGAGAGTGGAGGCATGAGTGCTTGAATCACCTCCCACCCCCCGGACACTTTCTCCAGGGAAACCTTGATATGCTGCTTTCCTTTCTCTTCACAGTCAACTAGCTCATCTGCAAAGAAAAACCAGATTAGTACTTTTCTTCTTGGCAGAGAGTGGTTGTTCTGAAAGTACACTGGTCCCTCTCTGCCACTCCTATCTTCCCTGAAATGGACGGGTGGGTTCACTTTGCACAAAATGCTTGAGATTATTCATCAAGTGCTCCTGGAAGCCCCTTCACCCCATGTCTCCCCACTGCCCACCCCGGCTTTCTCTGCATCGTCTTTCAATCTGGCTTCTTGCCAGAGACTTTCTAAATATTTATTTTATTGTCATGTTATTTTGATTCTGGCAAACTAAAAGCTGACCAAAAGGGAAAGCTTTTGAATGAGCTTTGAGCGGCCTTTCCCCAGCAGTTAAGGTTTTATGACTACATCTGGGGGCAGACAGGTTTCAAGAGAAGCTTTGACGGTAGTTGCTGTTGACTCTGCCCAACCTATCAGTGGAATCAGCAAAGTGATCACTCTGGTTTCAGATGGGTTAGTCTGACCTTTCCAACTAGTTTGGATATCCTCAGGGCATACATCTAAACTTCTCTTTCATGTAATTTTGCTTTTTTTGAAATCTTTTCTAATCCCTCAATGCTAAAAGAAATCATCTCCTGCTTTGATGAGACAGCAACAGTTGGTCAGGAGACGTTTCAGTGAAATTTGCTCATTTGCCATTCACAAGAACTGTGGTGTGTGTGTGTGAAAGAGAGACAGTGTGTGTGTGTGTGTGAGAGAGAGTATGTGAGACAGAGACAGTGTGTGTGAGTGTGTAAAAGAGAGAGAGACTGTGTGTGTGTGTGAGTGTGTAAGAGAGAGAGACTGTGTGTGTGTGAGAGAGAGAGAGAGACAGTGTGTGTGTGTGAGAGAGAGAGAGAGACAGTGTGTGTGTGTGTCTGAGAGAGAGACAGTGTGTATGTGTGAGAGAGTATGTGTGTGAGTGTGTGAGAAAGACAGTGTGTGTGTGTGAGAGACTGTGTGTAGAGTGTGTGCGTGTGTTTGAGAGAGAGAGAGACAGTGTGTATGGGGGTGTGTGTGAGAGAGAGAAACAGTGTGTGAGTGCATGTGAGAGTGTGTGTGTGGGTGAGAGAGAGACTGTGTGTGTGTGTGTGAGAGAGAGAGAGACTGTATGTGTGAATATGGAGTATGTGTGTGTGAGAAAGACAGTGTGAGCATGTGTGTGTGAGTGTGTGTGTGAAAGAGAGAGACTGTGTGTGTATGTGTATGAGAGAGAGACTGTGTGTGAGAGTGTGTGTGTGAGAGAGACAGTATGTGAGTATGTGTGAGTGTGTGAGAGAGAGAGACAGTGTGTGTGTGTGTGTGAGAGTGTGTGTGTGAGAGAGACTCTGTGTGTCAGTATGCGTGTAATAGAGGGACTTGTGTGAGTGTGTGTGTGTAAGAGAGTGTGTGAGTGTGTAAGAGAGTGTGAGTGTGAGAGACAGTGTGTGTGTGTGTGTGTAAGAGAGAGACTGTGTGTGTCAGTATGTGTGTGATAGAGAGGCTGTATGTGAGTGTGTGTGTGAGAGAGACAGTGCGTGTGAGTTTGTGTATGAGACAGTGTGAGTGTGTATGTGAGAGAGAGTGTGTGTGAGAGAGACTGCGTGTATGTGTGTGTTTGTGAGAGAGAGAGACTGTGTGAGTATGTGTGTGAGAGAGACTGTGTGAGCATGTGTGTGAGTGTGTGTATGAGACTGTGAGCATGTGTGTGAGCATGGGTGTGTGAAAGAGAGAGACAGTGTATGTGAGTGTGTGTGAGAGAGAATGTGTGAGTGTGTGTGTGTGAGTGTGTGAGAGAGTGAGTGTGTGTGAGAGACTGTGTGAGCATATGTGTGTGTGAGAAAGAGACTGTGTGAGCGTGTGTGTGAGCGTGGGCATGTGAGAGAGAGAGACTGTGTGTGAATGTGTGTGAGAGTGTGTGAGAAAGTGTGTGTGTGTGAGAGAGAGGGAGACTGTATGTGTGAGTGTGTAAGTGTGTGAGCATGTGTGAGAGAGAGGGAGACTGTGTGTGTGAGTGTATGTGAGTGTGAGTGTGTGTGTGTGTGAGAGAGAGAGACTGTGTGAGCGTGTGTGAGAGAGAGGGAGACTGTGTATGTGTGACTGTGTGTGTGTGAGTATGTGTGTGAGTGTGTGTGTGAGAGAGAGGGAGACTGTGTGTGTGTGAGTGTATGTGTGTGTGTGTATGTGTGAGTGTGTGTGTGAGAGAGAGACTATGTGAGCGTGTGTGAGAGAGAGAGAGACTGTGTGTGTGAGTGGGTGCTGGGTGGTCAGTAGGAGGGGATCTGGGAGCAGCAGTCTGCCAGGCACAGGGAGTAGGAAAGCACACTGGCTGCAGGTGAACTTGCCTGCCGAACAGAAACACTCACAGAGAGAGAACAGACTTGTGGCTGTACGCGGGTGTAATCACAGATCCCACAAAAGGTGAAGACAATATTTTTTCTGTTCTTTTTATAATCTTCTGCAACAAAAGGCATTGTTACCCAGGTCCTTATCCACGTATTTTGCTTCCGTATAAAAGGTGCACTTGCCCTTGGGTGTGGGGAAACGGCCACTTGACAGTTGGAGAGCTAGCGGTCATCATGGTGGCGAGGGGTCTCGCTGGGGGCTCAGTGGTAAAGAACCCACCTGCCAATGCAGGAGACGGAGGAGATGCTGGTCTGACCTCTGGGTCGGGAAGGTCCCCTGGAGAAGGTGATGGCAGCCCACGCCAGTACTCCCCCTGGGGAATCCCATGGACGGAGGCGTCTGGTGGGCTGCAGTCCATGGGCTGCAAAGGCTTAGCAACTAGACAACAGCCACAATGATAGGGACGTGTAACCGAGTCACCCCACTCTATAGCAGAAATTAACATGGTGCTGTAAGTCAACAGCAAAAGTTTTAGAAGGTGCATTGTCTTTAGAGAATTTAAAGCTTAACAGACCTGAATAATAAGGGTTGGTAGGATTTGTTTAAGACCAGACACCAGCGTGAGGGCTCAGACGCCCCTCTCTGCCTGGACAGAGGACTCTTCTCCCTTCTCACCTCAGTCCCGCTTTACTGCTAAATGGAAGGAGTTTTATCAAAGCTTAACTTGATCTCAAACATCCTTATTGTATTTCCAACACACACACACACACACAAATGTGAAATGCAAGGGCCTTGATTTTCAATTTAACTGAAGTAGATAAATCTTCTCACCCTGTTATGAATATAGATACAGATCCAAGCTCTATTAGCCGACATTTCCATTTTTACCCAAGAAGAAATCCCTGAAGAACCACTGTAGTGATGGGCGCGTGCCAGGCTGAACACAGCAAGCCTTGACAATAAATATGCGACTCTGGAAGCATTCTTGTTCCTGTTCAGGCCACTACCTCCACCTCATGTCCTTAGGAAACCTGCAGACGCCCCACCTGACGGGTGGTCAGGTCGGTAAGCCCCAGGCCTGCTCTTCCCTGCCTGCCTTCTCTCCCACCCTTCCCAAGGCACCAGCGTTCAGCTGCCTGCAGATTTCCCTGTGAAATCCTCAGCTCTTTCGCAACAGCCATCCGCTAATTGGGGCAGAAACCTCTCTTTTCTCTGGGTCTTTCTCCTCTGCTGCCACGAGGCTTTCTGAGGTTCAACTTGATCTTCAACTGAGATACACTAACAAGTCGCAGCCTTTCTGCAGTCAGCCAGACTCTCGGGAACATTTTCACATGGACTCTGATAAACACTCCGTGTAGGGCTTCCCTGGTGGGCCAGTGGTTAAGAAGCCGCCTGCCACTGCAGGGAACACAGGTTCGATCCCTGATACGGGAAGAGCCCACACGCTGCAGAGCAACTAACCCCCATGCTACAAGCGGTGAACCCCCACACCAGATAGCCTGGGCTCTGCAGAGAACCACCGCGAGGAGCACCCAGGCACCGCAGCTGGACAGCAGCCCGGCCCCCCCCGTCTCTGCAGCAAAGACCCAGCACAGCTAAAAATAATAAACAAATAAAGAAAAATTCAAAAAAGAACATTGAGAAGTTAAAAAAAAAAGTCATGTAATTAACCTACAAATGGGGAAGCTGAGGCTCAGACAGCTAGCGTGCATCCATGAATCCACCCAGCTGGTGAGTCTCCGCCTCTCCCACGTGGCCTCTGAACACTCCAAGAGCAGTTCTTCAAAGCTCCAGCTTCAAGTTTCCAGGATCTGTGTGCCGGTGGTTGGAGCCCCAGGCAAAAACCGCCTGTGGTGCAAGGCTGCGTGTCCCTATATCTCCCCTCCTTCCCCTTCCTCCCTCTTGACAAAGACCTCTTTCAGGCAAGAGACTAATTTTTCTTTTCGCCAGGTAGAAGCCACCAGGGAAGACTGCATTTCGAGGCAGACATTTTCCCCATTAAATAAAGCTGTCTGAATTCATCTTTGGGAAAGGCCTTTCTTTCTAACTAGCTGGAGACACCCGTTTTTCTTTAGCTCCCACACAGGCTCAGAACGAAGGGAGAAAGCCATTTGTCTCCTGCTCGAATTCACAGGCAGAGATTGAAGAGAGCTTTTTTCAAAGGCTGGTGAGATAACCTCTGCAGACAAACCCCGCGAGCCTGCCCGGCGCTGAGCCACGGCGCACACCCACACACCCTCCCCAACGGAGACCCTCACCCCGGATGCCCGCGAGGGAGCCCGGTGGGGTTTCTTAGAGGCAGCTGTATGAGAAATGAGAAGGAGGGCTCTTCCGCCAGACTACTGCAAACCCCTCCGGATACCAGATACATTTCTGGGTATCCACAAGCCTTCTGAAAGCACATGCAAAAGTCTGTGTGTATCTGTGAACTCGTAACAGTGGCCAGCACCTTGACATCCGTGGAGCTGCGACCCAGAGGGACTCTGAAGCAGAGATCCGATGGTTGGACCACACAGACGCTTCCCCTTGTCCACGGCTAAGACAAGCACACAACAGAATCCTTGAACTGCAGGCACACCATCTTCTACAAGTGGAAGGAAATACTCGGAAGAATCAGCGTTCTCTGATGTTTAAAATTCCCCAAATATCTCCGAGGGAGCGGAGGAACACCGGATTCCGGCAGAAGGAATTATTTGTGCGGTTTCTCTGCGGCCAGGCAACCTTTTAAGATGCGATTTGATGACCTCTCTGGCTAATAGTTTCTCTGGGTTAATTCATAGGTTAATTGATATTTTCCATTCTCTATCCACTGAATGCTGCTGTCCTAAAGAAAGTCTGATGTGGTTTCCAAAATGAACAGCATGCTTGTCTCTGACACACCAAATCAGAGAATGGCCTCTTTTAACGTGTTTGAAGAAAGCAAGCCTCCTTTCTCATTAAGCTATGCATCGGTACTCACGTGCTGATCCAGCTGAACACCAGCACTGTATGTAACCATCCAAAGGTAGAACAAACAACAGCTAAGGATCACTAGGACCATGGGTCTTCAACACCCACGGGCATCCTATGCGTCTCAGGGTGAGCCTACAGGTGGCTGTGCCCTAGGGCCTGAGAACCCCAGTCTGATCACTGATATGCTTGAATAACAGAGGAACATATTATTGAGACAGGTCTCCTTCAAAAGTCCCTGGTGTCCCAGTGGTTAGGACTCCGGGCTTCCACTGCAGGGGCAAGGGTTGGATTCCTGGTCAGGGAACTAACATCCCATAAGCCTTGCGCCCCCAAAAAAAGCATGCTCTTTTTTTTGAGATAAAATTTAGATGCACTCAGATCTAAAACGTACATTTCATTGGTTTTGACCAATGCATATACAGTCAAATGAATATGATCAAATCAAGATAGAGGGCATTCCAATTCCCCCCAGAATCTCCTACAGGCAACCCGTTTTGAGTCCTTTCACCGTTCCTGAGTTTTTATACATGGAATTAGCATGTTGTCTTGTCTGGCTTTCTCCAGGCCGGATATGAGGTTCCTGTTGAGATTCGCCCTCACTGCAGTGTGCACCGAACGCTGCTCACAAGTAGTTCACTATATGAATGCAGCACAATTTCTTTTTCCATTATCTGCTTGAAGGATATCTGGGTCTTTTCCAGTTTGGGTTTACTATGAAAAAGATCTGTTATGAACATTACAAGGTTTTTTCAAGGACTCACGTTTTCACTACCGTTGGAGAAACACCTAGGAGTGTAATTGATTTCAGTTGGGAGTTACACATTTAGCTTTATCAGAAACTTTCAAACTGTTCCCCAAAGTGGTCATATGTGCTCTACACTCTCATCAATAGTGTTAGGATTTATGTCACTTCACATTCCTGTTAACATTTGTTGTTGTCCCTGGGTTGAGAAATGGCATCTCAACACAGTTCTGACTGCCATTTCCTTACGACTGACAATATGGAGCACTATTTCATGTGCAACCATTTATACAGCTTCTTTTGTATACCACCTATTCAAATATCTTGTCCATTTTAAATTATTGATGTGTAGGCATTTTTATATATTAGAGATGCAAGTCCATTTGTCAGATATATGGAATTGAATATAATTTTCCCAATTTATGACCAGACTATTCATTTTCTTAACATCATCTTTAGCTGAGCAGAAATTTTTACTTTGGTGAAATCCAACCCTATTGACTTTTTATCATTTTTTTTAAATCCCTACCTATGAGGTTTTTGGTGGGCCTTCCTGGTGGCTCAGATGGTAAAGCGTCTGCCTGCAATGTGGGAAACCCAGATTTGATCCCTGGGTCAGGAAGATCCCCTGGAGAAAGAAATGGCAACCCACTCTGGAATTCATGCCTGGAAAATCCCGTGGACTAAGGAGCCTGGTGGACTACAGTCCATGCGGTCTCAAAGAGTCGGACATGACTGAGCAACTTCTCTTCACTTCTCTTCATGAGATTTTGCTGGGCTTGCCAGGTGGTTCAATGGTAAAGAATCGGCCTGCCAAGCTGGAGACATGGGTTCTATCCCTGGGTAAGGAAGATTCCCTGGAGAAGGAAATGGCAACCCACTCCAATATTTTTGCCTTGAAAATCCCATGGACAGAAGAGCTTGGCAGGCTACAGTCCATAGGATCACAAAGAGTCGGACACGACTCTGAGACTAAACAACAGCACAAAGCCTTTACTAACTCCAAAGTCAGGGTATCTCTCATGACTATTAACATATCCATCATCATTCTAGATTTTATGCTTAGGCATATGATCCACCTAAAACTGACTGTTGTTTATGATGAGAGGCAGGGTTTAAATTTCCTCTCTCTCCCTAACTTCATCCAGATCTTTCCACCTTATCAAAAATTTATTGGTTGTATATGTGTATGTCTAATTCTGGATTCTTCACAGATAAGTTCTATTGATTATTCATCTTTCCTTATGCCAATATTAGTACCACAAAGGCCTGTATAGTCAAAGCTGTGGTTTCTCCAGCAGTCATGTATAGATGTGAGAGTTGGATCATAAAGAAGGCTGAGCATCAGAGAATTAATGCTTTTGAACTGTGGCGCTAGAGAAGACTCTTGAGAGTCCCTTGGACTGCAAGGAGATCAAACCAGTCAATTCTAAAGGAAATCAACCCTGAATATTCATTGGAAAGACTGATGCTAAAGCTGAAGCTACAATCTTTTGGCCCCCTAATGCAAAGAGCCGACTCACTGGAAAAGACCCTGATGCTGGGAAAGATTGAGGGCTAGAGAAGAAAGGGGCACTAGAGGATGAGATGGTTAGATAGCATCATTGACTCAATGGACATGAATTTGAGCAAACTCTGAGAGACAGTAAAGGACAAGGAAGCCTGGCGTGGGGTTGCAAAGAATTGGACGTGATTTAGCGACTAAACGACAACTAATACTAATCTTAAAAACAGGTAATAGGGATTCTTAAAACACGAACTTCCTTTTCAGATTTATTTTAGCTGTTCTAAGTCCTTAGAATTCTTATGCTTGTCAATTTCTACTATCTACTTGAAATTTTCATTGAGCTTTTATTAAACCCATAGGTCAATCTGGGATCATTGACATTTAATGTTACTGATTCTTCTCGTTTATGTAACTTGTCTCTATTACCTGTCAGTTTTCTATTTTATCATTTTTTCCTGTATAATTTCCAACTTTTACTTACTTGAGGTTCATTTTCATTTTTTTAATTCAGATTATTGATTTTTATTCTCTTTTTTTCTAATATAAACTTTTAAAGCTACAAATTTCCTACCAAGCACTACTTTAGATACATACCACAGCTTTGATATGTATGTTTTTAATCATTTAGCTTAAAATATTTATTAACTTAGTTTTTCTCTCACTTGGATTTCTTGAACCTCTTAAATACTTGTTTTCATTTGTTTCCACAAAATATTGGCAAGTTTAAGTCATTATTTTTAAAACTTTTTTTCCTGTTATGTATTTTTGAGACTCAAATTACATGTGTTTATGAGCTTGGATGTTGTCCTACTTACCACTGAGAAATATCTTACTATACTTTCCCATGTCTATATCTCTTCTTCAAGTTGGATAACACTGTTGAACTACCTTCAAATTGATTAGCTCCTCTGTTGTTCTCAATGCATTATTAAGTCTGCCCAATGAATTTTTATTTCACATACTATATTTTCAGTTCTAGAAATGTTTTTCTACTTTTATTTTCTCTGTTGCAATTCTTTTGATCCCTCGTTATGGCCATGTTTTCCTCTAATTTCTTGACTATATTTACGATACCTGTTGTAAAGTCCTTGTCTGAACAATGCAACATTAAGGTCATCTCAGGGCTCAATTCCATTGACTTCTATTATCATTGATCATGGGTCACCTATTTGTATTTCTCTACAAACCTAGTAATTGCTTAAATTGTTTTACACTATTTGCAGGGCAGCAATGGAGACACAAACAGAGAAAACAGACTTACGGGCACGGGAGGTGTTGCAGAGGAAGAGGGAGGGACAAGAGGAGGGAGCAGTATGAGAACATAGTCCCTACCACATGCAAAATAGGAAGTCATGGGAATTTCTATGACTCAGGGAACTCAAACCAGGATGTGTAACAACTTAGGTATGTGGGAAGGGTGGGAGGTTGGAGGGAGGTTCAAGAGGGCGGGGATCTATGTGTACCTATGACTGACCCACATTGGAGTATGGCAGAAACCAATGCAATTCTGTAAAGTGATTATCCTTCAGTTAAAAATAGATAAACTAATATAGTTTACACCAGATACTACAGATGACATATTTCAGGAATTCTAGATAGTGTCTAGAATTATAAGTTTGTTGAGTTTTGACAGCTGAAAAATTACCAATCACTGCAGATGGTGACTGCAGCCATGAAATTAAAAGATGCTTGCTCCTTGGAAGAAAATCTATGACAAACCTAGACAGCATATTGAAAAGCAGAGATGTTACTTTGCCAACAAAGGTCCATCTAGTCAAGGCTATGGTTTTTCCAGTGGTCATGTATGGATGTGAGAGTTGGACTGTGAAGAAAGCTGAGCACCAAAGAATTGATGCTTTTGAACTGTGGTGTAGGAGAAGACTCTTGGGAGTCCCTTGGACTGCAAGGAGATCCAACCAGTCCATCCTAAAGAAAATGAGTTTTGAATGTTCATTGGAAGGCCTGATGCTGCAGCTGAAGCTCCAATACTTTGGCCATCTGATGTGAAGAACTGAGTCACTAAAAAAGACCCTGATGCTGGGAAAGATTGAAGGCAGGAGGAGAAGGGGCCAACAGAGGATGAGATGGTTGGATGGCATCACCGACTCGATGGATGTGACTTTGAGCAAGCTCCAGGAGTTGGTGATGGACAGGGAGGCCTGGCATGCTGCAGAGCATGGGGTCACAAAGAGGTGGACACAACTGAGCGAATGAACTGAATTGAGCTATTTTGGTCATCTCAGGTTTATTAATCTTTGTTAGACATGAACCTAGTCCATGGGAAGGCCTTTATTCTATAAGGTATAACTTTTACTTTAAGTCATAGACTTCCTATGGCTTCAGCTGAAGTCCAGGATGCTCAGTAAGGGCTCCTCGCTGAGGCTGGGCTGAAGGTCCAACGTCCCCAGCGGTGCATGACTTCTTCCACCTTCAGTCACACTCCCACTCCTGCAGCAGCTAATCACTGCCGGGTCATATGCATATGCATCCCAGCTGCAGAAAAGAGCCTGTGGTCAGTCCCCACTACCCCGGCAACCCCTGGGGAAAGTGGCCCAGACAGACAGGTCAGGCAGCCGTCGGTCTCCCCACCACTTCCTTTCTCTCAAGGGCTGTGACTCTGTGATGCTATGTTCAATTCCTTAGAACAGTTGCCCTGCACATTTTATGAGTCTGAAAGTTACCTGTGCCAGGAAAGATCGTTCAGTGCAAGTTACTCCATCATAGCTAGAAGTAAAGTTCACTGGCGGCTTTTATGCAATAGCCCAAGTCAACACGCAAAGGGACACATGCTTCTTGAAGCCAGTGTCATCAGAGCTTAAGAACTACAAAGTCGGTAGTCAACTTGGTCTCTGCTTCACACCATTAGTTATTTATGAAGCACCACAGAGGCACAAAGCCCGAGTGCGATCAAGATGCCTGCTCCAGGGTGCTTACGTGCGGATGTCACACTAGTCAGAAAGAGGAGGTGGCAAGACACTGGATGCTATTTCAAAGGTCTCAGTGTGGGGAGACGCAGAGAGGACAGGCCCCTTTGTTGATGCCGAGAACTTCTCCAAGAGGGAGATGGTAGTGGATTCTGAGGGATGAAACATAGATGCCGAAGAGTGGAGACCGACTTCTAAGTCTCTGAGTAGCTCTTTCCTTTGTTCAAGGATTGCCTAACCCCTTTCAAGATAAAAAGCTAAGGAATCGAGCACAAAGAATTTAATGAATATCTACCAGAAACTCTGTTCTCTGTACATTCTGGAAGATACGCAGAGTGGAATGTGTGGGGAGGTGGGCGGCCAGGGGATTGTCCACTGCTATGTTACAGGAAAATGGGACAGATGGCTCCTTTCTTTGGTTCTGAGATAGAGTTTTTTTAACCATCAGATTTTTAAAAAACTTAGAATAAGCCAGGTTAAACATAATGCTTTCTTTGGGGGAAAATCAAGTAGAATATATGATAATCAAGGGCCGTACTTTGATACTGAATCAAAAGTAATAGAATGTTGAGGAGGGAATTATTGGATCTAAGGACGACTGAGGAAGGCTTTTTGGTGTAGATGGGAGTGGAGGTGGATATTTAAAAATATGCATGCTTTGGATAAAATAGGGAAAGGAAAGAAGGCACTTACTGAATACATTGTAAAGGAAGCATGTTTGTTTTTGCCAGTGGATGATGTGTGCACACACGAGCTCACTGAATCGCCTGCTATTTTGTGACATTTTCTTCGTGCCACACCAATGGTGCAAAACAGTAAAAACTAGTGCAGTAAGTAAGAAAGAAAACTTTAACCCATACCTTTATCAATGGAACTTCCTAGTATTCTACCAACAAATAAAGGAGTGACCTGAAAATGAGATGGCCTGTTGGTCTGAGGTTGAATTGGCTAAATTCACAGCTTTTTACCCAAAGGTGTATTGGTCCAGGCTAAATACAACATGGGAATACCAAATGTATGACATCATTTCAAATGGAAATATGGCCCATTTCAAATTAACCGACTGAACAACCCAATCAAAAAAATGGGCAGAAGACCTAAACAGACACTTCTCCAAAGAAGACATATGTGTGGCCACGCGGCACGTGGAAAGAGGCCCAGCATCACTATTAGAGAAATGCAAATCAAAACTACCATGAGGTCATCACTTCACACCAGTCAGAGGAGCCACCGTTAAAAACTCTATAAACCGCAGAAGCTGGAGAGGGCGTGGAGGAAAGGGAGCCCTCCCACACTGTCAGTGGAAATGCAAGTTAGTGCATCCACAATGGAGAACAGTGTGGAGGTCCCTAAGGAAACTGAAACCAGAGCTCCATGTGACCCGGAAGCCCGACTGCCTGGTGATGCTCAGACAGAACTGTGATCCAAAACGGTACACGGGCCTCTATGTTCATAGCAGCACTATCGACAACAGCCGAGACATGGAAACAAACTAAAAGCCCACTGACAAACGAATGGATAAAGAAGATGTGGCATATCTGTCTGTCTGTCTGTCTATCTATCTGTCTATCTGTCTATCTATCTGTCTAACTGTCTATCTATCTATCTATCTATATATACAGGTAGTGGCATTCCATTGTGCGTAAGCAACACACACACACACACACACAATGGAATACTGCTCAGTCACGAAAAAGAACAAAACCACGCCATTTCAGCAACGTGGATGCAACTAGCGATGATCATACTAAACGAAGGAAGTCAGAAAGAGAAAAAAAAAAAATCATACGATGTAACTTATATGTGGAACCTAAAATATGGCCCAAAATGAACTTATCTACAAAACAGAAACAGACTCACAGACGTAGAGAAGAGACGTGTGGCTGCTGGCGGGGGTGAGGGAGGCGGGAGGGGGCGTTTGGGGTTGGCAGATGCGAACTACTATGTGCAAGATGGACAGACAGCAAGGTCCTGCTGCAGAGCCCAGGGGACTATATCCAGTCTCCTAGGATAAACCACAATGGAAAAGAATATAAAAATAGAATGTGTGTGTGTGTGTGTGTGTGTGTGTGTGTGTGTGTGTGTGTGTGT
>NW_024070202.1:116111748-116124410 GCF_014754425.2 Oryx dammah | reverse complement strand
TGTGTGTGTGTGTGTGTGTGTGTGTGTGTGTGTGTGTGTGTGTGTGTGTAACTGAGTCATTTTGTTGTATGGAAGAAATGAGCATAGCATTGAAAATTAACTATACTTCAATGAAAAAATAAATTGAATCAAGTAAATTGAATGTCTGAAACACTGTCCATCATGCATAAAATCCATTGGCAGCAATTAAACAACTGTCACTGTTGATTTGCTAATGAGAAAATATTGGAATAATCATTAGCCAAATTAGAAGCACTTGATGAAGTAGAGTTAGTCCCTCAAGAAATCAGGTGGAAAATTGAACATGAGTGTAAGGTCAGACGCTTTGCCCACGCGGCTATAGCATGAATCTTGGAACAAAGAGGAAATATTCATAGGGAACTACATCAACCAATAATCCGTAGAGAACACAGGATCTGGACACCTCTCACTGATAGAGAACTTATGTTCTCCCTTTTTTTTTCCTTTTTACAGGAGACGGAAGCTTCTAATATTCTAGTGTGTATTTCCTTCTCTGCCATCTTGCCTTGAGGGAGCATGGAATGGACACAGGGCTGCTTATGGGTAATTTCGTATTCCTGTTCTCAGTAGACAGGGAAAGCTCAGCCAAAGGCAGATGTCTGAGGACTGTATGCAGATGAAATCAGCAGGCAGCATCAGCAAGCCTGCCCAATTCAAGGAAGGGTCCATGATGTATGGAATAACGACCTTCTAAAAAGTGGCATTCAGTGATAATAATGAGAATCTATACAGGGAGTGTCTTAAAATATTACTAGAATTACATCACTGGCCATAAACTCAGCTAAATATAGAGATGAAAACATCACAGTTGATCTTTTTTCTTTTAAAATCTATGAAATAAATTAATACTAAATGGAGTTCTGGAATATTTTTCTCTATAGCAGAAGATATAACTATATTCTAGTTAGATATAAACAGTCCTAATTATATATATTCCATATATAACTAGGTTATATATATTCCATATATGACTAACTATATTCCTAGTTGTACAGATCCCATATATAACTAGGAAATTAAGAACTATCACACTAGAAATGCCGGAGTGGGGGTGGCTTTGTTATTTCTCTTAAAAATACAGAGTCCCAGTTCCATCTGAGGCATCAGATACTTTCTGCTGCTGCTAAGTCGCTTCAGTCGTGTCCGACTCTGTGCGACTCCATAGACGGCAGCCCACCAGGCTCTGCCGTCTGGGATTCTCCAGGCAAGAACACTGGGGTGGGTTGCCATTTCCTTCTCCTCAGATACTTTCTAGGGGGATAGAATTGCTCTTTGGGAATACAGCTCAAACTCAATGCCATGAGAGGCTGTCTGAGCATCCTTCTTGGAAACAGGTAGAGAAATGGGTTCCAGTGAGTCCTCCCTACACCCCTCCTCCCACTAAGAAATTCAACTGGAACATTCATCCAGAAGCTGTAACAGAGGCCTGGCTAGACGTCTAGCACGCCTGCCCTTCATCAGTCCCGTCACCCAGAGAAACACACAGCTTATCTTATCTTCTAATCGTAACCAGACAATGGTAATAATTTTGCATTGCTCAAATCACAGAGACACAGCAGTTTGAGTGAGTTAATCCGCTGTTAACTACAAGATGGCACTGGCGAAATCCTTGACTATCTCTGGGCCTCAGGTTTTTAACTTGCAAGATGGAGATAATAATATTTGTTCTGTGCATGTCAAGGAGTTTCTGTAAAAATCAAGGGAAAGAGAATAAAAGCCCAGGTGTGACATGCTGGAGACACTGAGAGCATAATAATAAAAGTGTCTATTCACAGACTCCAGGCTGTAGAGTGGTTTGCCATTTTTCTTCTTTCCAGGGTCGAACCCGAGTCTCCTGAGTCTCCTGCATTGGCAGGCAGATTTTTTTTTTTTTTAACCACTGAACCACCTGGGAAGCCCCTGCTCAAATGTGAAGTCAAAGAAACTGTTAGTCATTCAGCTGTGTCCACCTCTTTGTGATCCCATGGACTGTAGCCCACCAGGCTCCTCTGTCCACGGAATTCTCCAGGCAAGAACACTGGAGTGGGTGGCTGTTCTCTTCTCCAAGTTATCTTCCTGACCCAGGGATTGAGCTGGGTCTCTGCACTGTGGGTAGGTTCGTAACCGTTTGAGCCCCCAGGGATAAATGTTTGCCATGCTCAACTCATAGTTTTCTTTGTTTAATCCAAAAAAGAATTTAATTTAAAAATTCTTCTGTTTAATATGCAGATGACACCACCCTTATGGCAGGAAGCAAAGAAAAACGAAAGAGCTTTTTGAAAGAGGAGAGTGAAAAAGCTGTCTTAAAACTCAACATTCAAAAAACTAAGATCATGGCATCCAGTCCCATCACTTCATGGCTAATAGATGGGGAAACAGTGGAAACAGTGACAGACTTTATTTTCTTGGGCTCCAAAATCACTGTAGTTGGTGACTGGAGCCAGGAAATTAAGACACTTGCTCCTTGGAAGAAAAGCTATGGCAAACCTAGACAGCATATTAAAAAGCAGAGACATTACTTTGCCAACAAAGGTACGTCTAGTTAAAGCTATGGCTTTCCTAGTAGTCATGTATGGATGTGAGAGTTGGACTATAAGGAAGGCTGAGGGCTGAAGAATTGATACCTTTGAACCATGGTGTTGAGAAGACTCTTGAGAGTCCCTTGGACTGCAAGGAGATCCAACCAGTCCATTCTAAAGGAGATCAGTCCTGGGTGTTCATTGGAAGGACTGATGTTGAAGCTGAAACTCCAGTACTTTGCCACCTGATGCAAAGAGCTGACTCATTGGGAAAGACCCAGATGCTGGGAAAGATTGAGGGCAGGAGGAGAAGGGGACGACAGAGGAAGAGATGGTTGGATGGCATCACCGACTCAGTGGATGAGTGTGAGCAAGCTCTGGGAGTTGGTGAGGGACATGGAGGCCTAGCACGCGGCAGTGGATAGGGTCGCAAAGAGGTGGACACGCCCGAGTGACTGAACTGAACTAAATTCAAAAAGGAAACCTTGACATTTCGTTGGAATTGTTAAGGTTTCCTAGTAAATCACTCCCTCTAACACACATCAATAGTATTTCAGGCTTCAGACTTCAAGAAAAGTACACATCGTCATATCTGATAAGAAATGATATTCCTGGGCTCCGCCATCAAACACAACCTGCACGCGATAACACGGCAAATGAAAATGCTATTTATAATCCCGAATATCAACCTGTTTCCCGAAGTGACAGGATCCATTCTGCAACTAGAGTTTCCCGCTCGGTGACAGATGGCGCTATTAAAAATGACCAACTCGCACATCTCTGCAGCGAGGGAAAGCTGCCTTAGACTGCGAAAGGGACCTTGTGAAGTCTGCTCCCCTACTTAGAGGGGAAAGGCCCTCGGGAGGGCCCTGGGATTCTCAGACAGGAGCTTCTCACGGGGCGGTGGCCCCTGGGCCTTCACTCCCCAGCCCCCCGGAGAGGACCTCAGACAAGCCCCTTCTGTGTTGCTGCAGCTCCACCTCTGACCAGCTCCCCCGCCCTCCCGAGCCTGGACAGGACACACACTGCTACAAAGCACTCTTCCAGTGCCCGGGGAGGGTCCTCAGCCTCAGACCCGGTGCTTCTCTCTCTCTCGAGATTCCTTCCTGGGAGCTCAGAGCCTTGAGCTGGGTCAGGACCACACTGACCCCTGTTGTATAGGAGAGGTTTGTCCAGAGCCACTCAGTGTCCAGAAGAAAGAATTAAGCAAACAAGGATGAAAATGGGGGTGTCAGGAGTACTGACTCCAAACCCCCTCCCCATTCAGAGAGTGGCTTACTGAGAAAAAAGGCTGTACCTCCCCCCCAGACTCCTCTGATCTTTTAAAAGAAGAAAGTGAGTCTTTTACTGAAGACGAAGAAATTATTCTAGGAATTGAAATTACCTAAAAGTCATTGGTACAAATCTCAATTGTTCTGCACAAAATTATGAGCGAGATTGTTTATTTTCTTGTAATCCAAATAGCTATTTGGATTTATAGCACATTGAAATATATCAGGGTCCTTGAGGGGACCCCTGTGCCGCCTTAGGGAAGGTCAGTTGGTCCATGGGGACCTCAGATTCCTTGTCTGTAAAACAAAGAGATGGATTAGATATTCTCCAGAGTGCTGTGAGGTTCCAAACGACTGGCTTCTCTAGGCTTACACATGTCATTCAGTTTGACTCCAGCAGGCTTCTTAAATGATCTTCTCAATAAACTGTTTATAATTTCATCCTCCAGAAAATGAAGGAGGAAAGGTAATGCTGCCCTTAATTGCTCCCAGGGAAGGACAGGTCTCCAGAGAACTGACCTTTCCCATGTGGCTGGGGGGCAGGGGTGGAAGTGAAGATTTGTCCATTTAAGTAATATTATTTGAGTCCCTCGAGAGCACGCCCAGAGGTGGGGTTAGGAAGAAAGGTCCTGAGAGACGGCCTGGCTGCTGGACCAGAAGGAAATGCTGGCCTGGCTGTTCCGGAGCAAGTGCCTGAGTGTTAAACGCAGAAAGATGTTACAGGTCAACACTGTCAGGGACACTTCCAGTGAAGCACCCAGCTCAGTGCCAGACTTTTTTTTTTTTCACATGATATCAATTTCACCAACACTGAGATCTGACTCCCTCCCACAGCAAATCAGGCAGGAGACAGCTGCCCAGGAAGTCCAATCTAGCAAGTGGCCGGAGCACCCAGGTGACCTTTCTAGAATGTGGGGGGGGGTGCTCCTTGACAAATCCTCACCTTCGTCCCAGCTCTTCCCTCTGAGTGCTGTTCCCTCTGTCTCGATGCTATTCCCTCTGTCTGGACGCTGTTCCCTCTGAGTGCTGTTCCCTCTGTCTGGGTGCTGTTCCCTCTGTCTGGGTGCTGTTCCCTCTGTCTGGGTGCTGTTCCCTCTGAGTGCTGTTCCCTCTGTCTGGGTGCTGTTCCCTCTGTCTGGATGCTGTTCCCTCTGTCTGGAAGCTGTTCCCTCAGCGTGAATTCTGTTCCCTCTGTCTGGGTGCTTCTCCCTCTGTCTGAATGCTGTTCCCTCTGTCTGGGTGCTGTTCCCTCTGTCTGAGTCTTGTTCCCTCTGTCTGGACGCTGTTTCCTCTGTCTGGGTGCTGTTCCCTCTGTCTGGGTGCTGCTCCCTCTGTCTGGGTGCTGTTCCCTCCATCTGGATGCTGTTCCCTCTGTCTGGATGCGGGTCCCTCTGTCTGGACGCTGTTCCCTCTGTCTTGGTGCTGTTCCCTCTGTCTGGATGCGGGTCCCTCTGTCTGAGTGCTGGTCCCTCTGTCTGAATGCTCTTCCCTCTGTCTGAAACCTCCTTATGTTGAGAGGCTACAGCTCTGTGTTTCCAGCCTGAATCCCCGTTCCATTACCAGGCTGGGAACCAGCACCGCCCCCACCTGAACTAGGCTCTGACCGAGACTAAGTGGCTTCCTGTGGCTCAGCAGCAAAGCATCTCCCTGCCGAGGAGGAGATGCAGGTCCGATCCCTGGGTCTGGAAGCGCCTCTGGAGGAGGAAACGGCACCCACTCCAGTATTCTTGCCTGGAGAGTCCCACGGACAGGGGAGCCTGGCGGGCTACAGTCCAGGGGTCACAAAGTCTCGAACACGACTGAGCACGCACACGCGTGTGCACAGCCAATAAGTGCCGAAAGAACCTCTCCCTTTTTCTTGCTTTAGTCCTCCCAGACCCGTCCCACACGCCCTTAAAAATTCAGTCCAATTTTTCTAGGAGGCTTTTCAGAGTATTCCCAAGCCACCACCTTCCTCACTCTGTAGGTTTATGAATATTGTACCGTTTGTTCTCTACACGATTTCTGCTTTGTGTTGCTTTTTTCAGTTTTTCTCAAGCACTGACTTTTTTTTTTTAAGATCTGTTGTAACAAAGGACCACAAACTGGGTGCTTTAAACAACAGGAACTGATTTTCTTAGTTCTGGAGAGGGGAAGTCCCAGATCAAGCAGTCAGCAGGGGTGGGCCCCTCTGAGGCTGCGGGGAGATGGGTCTCAGGCCTCCCTTCCAGGGTTGCCGGTTCTCTGGCTCTCTTTAGCGAATCCTTGGCTCATCAACACATCGCCCTGGTCTCTGCCTTCATCTTCACATGGTGATGGCTGCTCTACATGTGTGGGGGCTCAAATTTCTTCCCCTGTTTATAAGGCTGACAAACTAAAAGGTTGCTGCCGTCTCAGTGAACAAAGGATGTGGCAGGCATCAAGCCATCCCATTATAGCCAGCCGGACGCTGAGCCCCGAGGGCGCTCAGGACGGAGCCCGAGGGCTGCCCACTGTCAAGCCCATTGAGCCCCCAGCCATGCTGTAAGGAACACCCCGAGAAAGCAGAGGATGCTGGCCCCAGAGAGCCAAGGTGTGCATCAAAGGAAGGATTTCAGTGTGCCCAGACTGCTGTATCCTCTCACACATAGAAAAGCCTGAATTCCTTAACTTGAGATGTCTGCTTTTCTTTTATTAACGGTAACTGTTGGATGTTCCAACTACCTGAGCTTCTGTGGCAAAAACTTTATATCCTGACTTCTCCCTTGCCCCTTCTGAACAGTTTTCTCAGCATCATCTGAGATGTGGTGTCCTGCGCTTGAAATCTGTGGGAAGTCTGCCGAATAAAACATAACTCACAACTTTTTAGGTTGTGTATTTTTTTTTTTCAGTCAGCAATATAAAAGTCCTATAGCATCAGGGGCCCGCATGTCCTCCAGGGTGACCTCATCTTAACTAAGTATGTCTGCAATGACCCTCGTCTCAAATAAGGCCAAACGCGATACTGGGGGCTTAGGACTCCAACCTATGAATTTTCAGTGGACGCAGTTCAACCATGCAACAAGAATGCTAAACGTTTCATCAGCATAGAAGCTCCTTAGCCACACAGGTGCTGAGTTATCTAAATATTTTGTATCACCGCCGTGATGAATAAATTATCATTGAATCAACAAACAAATTGCCGTTAGCAGAAGCCTCCTCTCCCCGACTACCTATAATTCATAACTACATCCCACTGGTATGCTTGCCAGCAAAATGGTTTCCCTCTCTAGCCCAGCTTTTCTCCAGAAAATAATTTCTGAATTCAAGCTCTGAGCGATTATTCCAGTTCACACAGGTAGGATCCATTCTCTAGACAGATTCACTCCCTGTGTTCAACAGTTTCATTATCGGGCATCCACGTGAAGCCATTTTAACCACATTTCTGTCTTTGGAACACATAAAGTGGCAATGACTTATTTTTGACACCCGCAGGAATCTTGGTAATCCAAAACATAAACGGGACGAGCCGGACAGCGTTCTTGCAGGTTTCAGCACTTCATGGGCTCCCGCTTCTCAAACCCTTCTGCCACCCATTTCCTCCCGCGTTGTGTCCAATTCATCTCAGCTGTTTTCTGCTGACTTCTGGCTTCTCCCTGCCTGCCCTGCTCTTGGCAGATCAAGATACAAATACAGATAGAGTTGGAGAAACAGATATAAATACCCTGCTCTGAGCTGGGCAGGGACACCCACTGAAGACTGTTACATGACTGGACAACAGGACTTTTCCTAGATGTGGAAGCAGTAATGATCATCGAGTCCCCACTAACACTGGTCCAACCTGGACACAAGGTGCCAGTCCCGATTCTGCTCATCTTCCTCCCAGGGACTGGGACCCCGATCCCAAACCCCTGCTCCATGGCTGGGGCTTTGCTGCCGGCGGATGAGCCACATCAGGACCCAACCGGCCTGAAGGCCCAGGTAGGTCAGGCTCAGATTCTGCGTTCTGCGCTCTGGCATTTTTGCCAGTTACTCTTGATCGCTGGGCTCGCCAAGTCGTGCTAAGGGTAAAGAACCCGCCTGCCAGTGCAGGAGAACATAAGAAACATGGGTTTCATCCCTGAGTTGGGAAGATGCCCTGGAGGAGGGCATGGAAACCCACTCCAGGGTTCTTGCCTGGAGAATCCCATGGATGGAGGAGCCTGGTGGGCTACATAGGGTTGCAAAAAGTTGGACACGACTGAAGCCACTTAACACAACAACAGCAACCCTTGGGAGCTGGTTTTCTGCATGCCCTTGACTGGATATATTCTGACCCGGTGAAAAGCACCCCTCCTGGGTGCTTAATTTCAGTACCTGCCCCTTCTCAGTTCACTTGACCCCACCCACCCCATCATCCTATCCTACCTGCCGGGTCCCTTCCAGCTCCTGAGCATTTCCACTGGTCCCAAGGTAGATGCATCCCCTGGGATGCCATGTTCTGAAAGACCACACTGTTTAGGTAATTCTTATCATGAAGCAAGCCTGTGGATTCATCTATCTTTGTAAGAAAAATGGAAATCATGAAGCTGGTCTCTGCCATGTTCCTTGCTGGTGGGCAGAACAGGAGGATGGCTGTCTTCAAGGATGACCACGGACCTCTAAGGCCATGAGTCCGCACCAATAATCAAAATTCCTAAAGAGGCTACTGACAACCTTTCAGCGGGGGAAGATATGTCGCCCTCAGTAAGCGTGATTTTCTGCTACCTGTTAGGTTGTGATGAGTGAGTCATGGATACATTATCTCACATCAGTGGCTGGAAACTGATCTGGGAGACATGGGAGCAGGTAAAGGAGAGAGCATCAGGGAGGTACAGAAGGGACCCGGGGTAGAGGTGGATGGGGAGGACCAGGCAGTCAGCCCGGAGTAGGGGAACAGGGGCTCATCACGTCGCGGGCAGGAGTCGAGGAGGCCACCAGATTCAGAAGGGCCACTGGCATCGTCCTCTTAGAAAGTCACTTAACACGTCATCATCTGGCCTTGTCCCCCCACGCCCTGCTATAAGGATGCACAGACTGAGTCCACCCAGTTCCCTGCCCCGCCCCGAGCAGATCTCAGCCCATCTGCTTCCTAAAGCTGGTTCTTGCTTTGTGCATGGAGGCTGAAGTCACCTCTTTCAAGGCCGTGAGTGGCTCCTGTAGACTTTTCTTGGTTCACAGCATTGCCTGTACTTCTAGAGGCCTAAGTTCAAACTTCACAGAAGCCGAAGCAAAGTAACTAATATATGAAACATTCAGGAAAATCCTTGTAAAATCTCATTGTCTATTAACACGAGACAAAGCATGAACTTTCGCTCAGGTCACTTATTAACAACAGTGACGATACTTCTGGATCACAGAGAGCAAGCCCTTGGTCTTGGGGGAGGCTCCATGCAGAAAGGGGTCAGTGGGTAGGTGAGAGGCGAAGGGGTTTCTTGAGGTTATAAAGCCATTCTTCTTGTGGATACAGGGATGGAGCAGGAGGGCCCAGTGAGAGGAAAGGGGAAGTAACTCAGGAGAACCACTGGACCCTGGAGGTCTCTGCATCCTTCCCCTCCTAGTGCTATGAACTTAGGCATTTCCCCTGAGCCTCAGTTTACTCATCTGTAAAATGGGTATCCTGCAGGTGTACTGTGAGGCTGAAGGCAATTACGCACAGGAAGGGCTCTGGGCAGAGAAGGTTTTCAGTGAATGTTTGTTAAAGAAAAGTTTCACTCCATTTGGGATGCTGGCAGGGCTGCAAGACAGCCCAGCATGTTGCTGGAGTGGTCAGAAACGACCCAGCAAATCTGAATGATCCAGAAAGATCTGGAAGCACTCTCTTCCTCCTGACTCCCACAGAACACTGTCCACCCACTATGGAGAAAACCCTCCATGCACAGCTCTGTTACAGGAAGGCTAAAGACATAACTTGGTAGTGTAAGGAAAAGGAATCTTGGACGTGAGTTTGAGTGAACTGCAGGAGTTGGTGATGGACAGGGAGGCCTGGTGTGCCGCAGTTCATGGGGTTGCAAAGAGTCAGACACGACTGAGCGACTGGACCGAACTGATGCACGCATAGTCTTCAGTCCTGTCCGAAACTGTGTGACCCTATGGGCTGTAGCCTGCCAGGCTCCCCTGTCCACAGCAAAGCCCTAAGTGTATAATACTTCATGATAATTAATTCATTAATAAACTCTGTCCCGCCTTTTATGCTCTTCAGAGCACCAAGAACCCACTCTTGGAGACCCGCCCATGATAATACAAAGTTGTGTCCGACTCTTAGCAACTCCATGGACTGTAGACCACCAGGCTCCTCCATCCATGGGATTTTCCAGGCAAGAGTACTGGAGTGGGGTGCCATTGCCTTCTCCGAATACAAAGTTACAGTTAACAGGGACCTAAGTGCGTGAAGAATCTGATGGAGTCTTGTCACATGCACAATCTTGTTTTGAGATTTCCACGAGCCGGAGATACCATCAGGGTCAAGTCCTACTTGCTCCAGTCCCTTGTGAACCGAGGACGATATCCGAGGGTCTTTAAATGAAGGGAAATAGATCCTCTTCTAATTTCCACCTCTCTCTCTCTTTTTTCAACCTGCTGAACTATCTTCTGGCACTATTTACACCAAGGAGACGTCTCTGCCATTTAGCTTCAACATAAAGGAATGGCTTATTTGAAACAGAAGTTGTGACTTCTCCTTTTATCCCTGACTTAAGTGGAGGACACAGCATCTTTTTACATGTCTTTGTAGTGGAAATTATATAAATATGCACTCAGTGTGGTTTGATGGGTTGAGGACCCCTGTGAAATGCAGAAAAGGAATCCACTCTGAAGGCTTGTACATTGCCTCTTCAGACGGGGTTTAAACTATCAATTTTTTAAAACTCTCAATTTGGCATCTTTCATAGGAGTAAAAGCCACTCCAACCTGTTTTTAAAAATAAGACTGTCAGATTTAGTCTGAAGGATTCACTGGAAACTACTGGACTACACAGAACAATTTGAGAATTATTGATCTGAAGATCCCATTTGATTATTAATTCTACTAAGCTTGGGTATTGAGTTTATAATGATATCTTTTAAATTTGCTGTTACTAGTGGGATAAGGAAAAAGAATCCCTAGTGATATTTCTGAACAGAACATTGTTCATTCTTATTCATTTCTCATCCATTTATTGTCTTCCTGAAATTTCTAAGCAGGGTAAATATCGTAGCTACAATGAGTGAGACTCTGAGAGTCCCTTGGACAGCAAGGAGATCAGCCAGTTAATTACAAAGGAAATCAACCCTGAATATTCATTGGAAGGACTGATGCTGAAGCTCAAATACTTTGGCTACCTGATGCGAAGAGATGACTCATTGGAAAAGACCCTGATGCTGGGAGAGATTGAGGGCAGGAGGAGAAGGACAATGGAGGGTGAGATGGCTGGATGACATCACCGGCTCGATGGACATGAGTTTGAGCAAGCTCTGGGAGATAGTGAAGGACAGGGAAGCCTGGCATGCTGCAGACCATGGCTTTGCAGAGTTGAACACGACTGAGTGATTGAACAGCAACAACAGTGAACAAGAGGGAGCAGGAAACATGGGCTAAACACCGATGTTGAACAATACGTAGGACATCCTAGTTTTGCCTGCTGGTCCATTCAGATCTACGATGCCACAGTGATGACTGCGCCTGGCACTTATTCCTGATGTGGCTTTGAATGACAACCCCACCCACACTCAGCCCCACAGACTGTAGACCTCTCCTAGGATGGTGAGTTGAGAAAAACCCCAGAGGATGACGTGGGGAGCACAGTGGGATAAAGGGGTCAGTGAAGAGGAAGGTTGCCTCTTAGGTACATCTGGGACGGCGCTTTAAATGTTTCCTTATGGTAAAAGCAGATAACATTAGAGCTACCCTTAACACAGTTTCAAGTGCTCAGTACAATTTGCTAGCTTTAAGCACAGACTTCTAAAATGTATTCACCATGCAGGGATAAAGAACAAGGTCCTATTGGACAGCACAGGGAACTATAGTCAACATCCCATGATAAACCACAATGGGAAAGTAAATGAAAAAGAAGGTATGTATATGTATAACTGAGTTACCCTGCTGTATAGCAGAGATTGGCACAGCATTGTAAATCAATGGTATTCTTCAATAAAAATAATAAAATTAAAAATAAAATAAACCCACCATAGATAACCAACAAGGACCTACTCTATAGAAAACGGGAAACTACACTTAATATTTTGTAATAACCCCAACCAGTAACGCTGAAGAAACTGAAGTTGAACGGTTTTATGAAGACCTACAAGACCTTTTAGAACTAACACCCAAAAAAGATGTCCTTTTCATTACAGGGGACTGGAATGCAAAAGTAGGAAGCCAAGAAACACCTGGAGTAACAGGCAAATTTGGCCTTGGAATACGGAATGAAGCAGGGCAAAGACTAATAGAGTTTTGCTAAGAAAATGCACTGGTCATAGCAAATACCCTCTTCCAACAACACAAGAGAAGACTCTACACATGGACATCACCAGATGGTCAACACCGAAATCAGATGGATTATATTCTTTGCAGCCAAAGATGGAGAAGCTCTATACAGTCAACAAAAACAAGACCAGGAGCTGACTGTGGCTCAGGTCATGAACTCCTTATTACCAAATTCAGATTGAAATTGAAGAAAGTAGGGAAAACCACTAGACCATTCAGGTATGACCTAAATCAAATCCCTTATGATTATACAGTGGAAGTGAGAAATAGATTTAAGGGCCTAGATCTGATAGACAGAGTGCCTGATGAACTATGGACTGAGGTTCGTGACATTGTACAGGAGACAGGGATCAAGACCATCCCCATGGAAAAGAAATGCAAAAAAGCAAAATGGCTGTCTGGGGAGGCCTTACAAATAGCTGTGAAAAGAAGAGAGGCGAAAAGCAAAGGAGAA
>NW_024070202.1:116009836-116111348 GCF_014754425.2 Oryx dammah | reverse complement strand
GGCAACCCTCATTTTCCCTCTCTCGTCCCCAAGAACTATGATTCTACTTTCTAATTCAACCAGTTTCCTGTTTTAGATTCCTCCTATAAACTGTCCCGTGATTGACTTATTTCACGATATCCTCCAGGTTCCTCCATATTGTAGCCTAATCAAATTCCGTTCATGTTTTAAGGCTGAAGAGTATCCCACTGTCTGGAGGGACTGCATTCCCTTTATCCATTCTTCCAGCAAGGGACACTGAGTAGCTTCCATCTCTCGGCCACTGTGAATAACGCTGCCACGAGCATGCGTGTAGATATCTCTTTGTGATCCTGTCTCCAATTCTTTGGGATAAACCCTCAGAGAAATAGGATGGCAGAATCATGCGGCAGACCCATTTTTCCTTTTCAGAGGAGGCTCCATGTTGCTTTGCACAGCAGTGACGCCATCACCTTCTGAACTAACGGTGCCCACATGTTTGTTTTTCCATCTCTTATTTTTTGGGGCCTTGAAATTGGCTGAAGGGCATTGTTGCCTCATCCTTCGCGTGCCAAAGGGAGATGGACTGACCTTCTAAAAGTCAAGGGCAGACTGTAGACAGCTGACAGCTAAACCAAGTCTTACACACCCTTTGGCTCCAGAGATCACACACTACGACAAATAAACAAAGGAGCCCAGCTGTTGTTCCTCTGTACAAATGGCCTCACGTGCCTGATACATGAGAAAACAGCATTAACTATGGATTTTTCTGAGCAGAGGCTCCTGAGGATGTCCATGTAAGATCCATCCCATGACAAATTGGAAATAGGAACCTGCATTTACTGGCGTATAGTCGAGAACTAAGCCAGGTCTCTATGCCCCATGGGTTAAAACACGCGAGAGATGCTTAAGTTTTCAACACCTGTGAAGTCATTGGAACACCCCTGCAGCCAGATCCCTGGGTCTCTGCAGTAAGTAATCAGCAGAACGAACACAGGGGTCCCTCCCTCGCTGGTGTCCTCCTCCTGTGAACTGAGATGCACCTTCCCTTTCTCCGTCTTCCATGATTGTCTGCAACCCCGATGCTTAATCCTTGGATCATCATTGTGTATCCCTTAACTCAGGTTCTCCACAAGACAGAGTTTCTCATTTCAATATTTCAAATAACTTCTAGTTTCACTGGCAAGACACCTCTGGGTCTTAGGAGAGCTTCTTGAAGAGCATCTCGCAGCACGGAATGCAGTTTGGTACCAGGTCCTGTCTCCCTGCCGGCCCTTCTCCTGCTCCTGACACCAGGCAGCCCAAGGCTCCCGCGGCTCCTCCCCCTGAATTCCGTGTCATCCCACCTCCAGGGCAAGTCTTGGGTGCAGCCCTGTGCAACTGGGAAATACTCCGAATAGAAGACATGGTTCCAGGCGTGTTTATGCACCGCAACAGCTGTGGCTTGATCGTTTCACTTGCTTATTCATGAGAGGTGGATATTAACAACTGTCTTCCAAATCTAAGGGCTAATGGGACCAAAACTGAAAGGTTGCTTACAAACATTGCTTGCTAATCAAAGTCGAAGTATGACTGGCTCCCCTGAGAGAGGGTGGACGAGGTCTGCTGGGAAATGAGGAAATCCAAAGGCCTGGGGAAAGAGATTTGTCTCTGCAGGCAGACAAACCTGTGTTTAAATCCTGACGTGGATAACATCAGAGGAGTGAATAAATATCTTTGTTCCTTGAATATCAGTGTATTATTCATAGACTGGGTAAAATGAAACCTTCCATAGAGAGATGGTACAGATGCTATGATTACTAATGAGATTTTTACATAAAGTGACACACACACTCACACACACTCATACACACACTCACACACATAAACACACACACTCATGCACACATAAACACACACACACAGCCTGTAGTAACTCTAAACCAGTAAGAATTTCCTTTCCTTCCCCAGCTTGTCTTACAGTAAAGGGGAAAATGTCAATCAACATTTTTCTATTTTATCGCTGGTTAGAAGCAATGACATTTTAATAGTGGAATTAAAAAATCTGGAAGGCTGAAGAAAATTTAGATACTCCATCATGAAAGAAGGTGAGGTTGAGAGGTCATGTGATTGCTCAGAATCAGATATCTAACATACATGCATATATATATATAATATGAACATTATCTATATAGATGTATAATATATGTTGTATATACTCTCTGGAAGGAAACTCTTAGTTTCTTAATTTTTTGCAGATTCTTTTCAGAAAACTGCACATACGAATGCATTTTTATAAAAACCAGAAAAAGGATGAAAGGTTTGAGTCATTTCTTGTTCATGATACAGTTATTCTGAAATCAAATTCTTTGTAAAAATGCTAACAATTAAGGAGCTAATCAGACATTGCAAAAGGCCTCTTATGTCATCAAACTGTTAGGCTGATGTTAACTTCCTCTGGCTATTGCTAGGAATCTTTTTTGTAGTTGATTAATTTTGGTAAATTCTGAAATCTAACTCGGTACACTGGGGACGGCTGAGATTTCCATCTGCAGAAAGAGAACTATTGAAGTTGTCAGAGTTAAACAAGGACTCTGGGAATGTACTGATAATCTTGTTCAACGCACAAAGCAAAATTTAAAAGTTAGGTCTTAATTTAACGTCATGTTTCATGGAAGATGAAGCTTTGCAGTCGATTGGAGTAGCCTGGGGACCAATTCAGGAACATTTAAAGTACACAGTTTCATCAAAGTTTGGTTATATTGTTACCTGGGGGCACAGAACTTAGCGGTCACCCTGGATGCCTCGCGTTTTTTAACTCGCAGGGTCTTGTCGCATGAATGTGACACCCCAGTACCTCTTAGCACCGCCTGCTTCTCTCCACCTTAACCATCAGCATCGTGGTCCAAGCTGTCCCCGGCCTGGGTACCGAGGTGACCGGTGCGCTCCTCCATCATCTCCACGCCGTCCCTCCTCCTCACTGTTCTCCACTCCTCCGAGAAAGCGTCTTTTCTACTTGCAGGCCTGACATCGCCCCCACCCGACTACTCTCCCAAGCCCTTGTCACAGGTTCCCACTGCTCTTAGGATGAGGTCGAGGTCTGTAACGTGCCTGATGGGACCTGGCCCCTCCGGTCCACCCTCTCCCCTTCCGACACTCAACCTGATCCCACCCCACGCAGGGCTTTACAGCTTCTTTCTGCCTACAACATTCCTCCCACCCCGTTCCCCTATCTCAGTCGCCCTTTAGGTCCCTGCTTTCGCTTGGCTCCTCAGGGCAGCCAGGTTAAATTTGTGATCACAGGGCCTTACCCGCATCTCACGGCGCTCAGGACGCGGGTCACAGCACAGTTTTAATAACACGTTTGTTTGTGCAGTTACAGTCCGCTCTTACCCCTCTCTGAGGCTACATCGTCGGTTCTGTGTGTGCTCTGGAGCTCAGCACCAGTGGAGGCAGAGTGCGAATGGATGAACGGATGCCAGGACACGCATCCGTTTATCATCTGCAGTCGGGCACGGTGCCCTGGTGAGCTGTGCCTCTGCCTGTCCTTGGTCGGTCTCCTCTCACTGACCAAGAGAAGTATCTCTCTGATGCTTAGCTTGAGGCTGGGGTTCTCTGATGGGAGGAGGAGCAGCCTCTGATTATGCAAATTATGTACAAAGCCTACAGGAGTGGAAACCAAAGCTCTTCTCATCAGCACTCAACTCTGCTGTTGCTCACTCACTCAGCTGTGTCTGAATCTCTGCGACCCCGTGGACTGCAGCACACTAGGCTTCCCTGTCCTTCACCATCCCCCAGAATTCGCTCAAACTCATGTCCATCGAGTCGGTGATGCCTTCCAACCATCTCGTCCTCTGTCATCCACTTCTCCTGTCCTCAATCTTTCAAAGCATCAGGATCAATTCCAGCTCTCCAGTTTTCACCATGGGCTCCACAGCCTCACCTAATTACTTCCAATTTTCTCATTTGATGAACAACTGTACAGTATGATTTAGTATTTACAGAAGGGGTATAAAGTCCCAGATGATGAAAAACAATAATAAACAAAACCTTTCCCACAACCTGCAAGGTCAGGACATCATGGCTCTCGTCAAACAAGCCATCGAAGGTTCCTGTTGAGCCCATCCATATGCCTTTAACCCTAGCCTAGATCTTGTCAACAAACAGCCAGAGGTGCGTGAGGCAGATGAAGACGTGGCAGATTTAAAAAGCAGGAAATGGGACTTCCCTGGGGGCCCAGCGGCTAAGATTTTGTGTCCCTAATGCAGGGGGCTCTGGTTCAACCCTTGGTTAGGGAACCAGATGCCACATGACGCAACTAAGCGTTTGTACACTGCAAATAAAGATCCTGAACACAGCAGTGAAAACTGAAGACCTGGTGTGCAGGAACGGACCCAACGCAGCCAAGTAAATGAATAATTTTTTTAAAGTGGGAAATGGTCATCCTGATGGGGTAAAATCCACTGAAATCCGCTGAAAGATTCCCCTCTCCTGCAGGGTGGTTCTCAGTCGTGTCCAACTCTTTGCGACCCCAAGAACCATAGCCCACCGAGCTCCTCTGTCCATGAGATTTCCCAGGCAGGAGTATTGGAATGGATTGCCATTCCCTTCTCCAGGGGCTCTTCCTAACCCAGGGCTCGAACCTGCATCTCCTGCATGGGCAGGTGGCTTCTTTACCACTGCGCCACCTGGGAAGACCCCGTTGCAGGGTACATTGCTACAGGTTATTTTGAGTCTTTCCATCCTTCTCTGCCCAACTCACCTGTGAAGCGCTGTGAACCACAGAGGACAGGATGGATGTTGGCCTGTAAGCAGGGGAAGGTGGGGTTTGAGTTGTCCTCTGGAAATGAGCACGATTTGGTTTGTGGGAGGAAGAGACGGGTCCACAGTCATAGGTCAGGAGTGGGGACTGAGAGATGAAAATGCATAGAGAGCAAACACTTATCCGAGAAAAGGCCAAGCTGTGCAAATGCTGGGGTTGGGATTCAAGGAGACGAGAAGGAGGGGGTCACGTGACATGTGGTAGAGACTCTCCCACAAAGATTTTCTGTCCCGGGGGTACCTCATCAAGCATAGTAAAGATGCTTCCTTTTTTTCCCCTAACTCATTTAGGGAAAATTAAATTAAATTCTCAGTTTATCATGAATTCATATGCCTTTTATTTTAATAATACAAACTAGGGATGCTATAATATGACCATTATCTCTGAAAAGGGCTTGGCCAGCTTCCAACCTTCTTCATCCACCTCTATTTCTAATTCCGCGGAGGTTAACAGCAATCCACAGATGTCTTTGCATGACCAGCTCCCCCGGAATGAAGAGAGGATCTGGAAATCTCAGAGAGTAATGAAGTCATTATCATAACGATGTTAATAAAATTTTCAATAGTTAAGCCACCTTTCTGTGATTTACTGCTCAAAAAAAAGCTAAGCCACTGAGTCAGAGGCTTAAAAAGGTCGGGGAACAGGCTGTTGAACAAAAGTAATAAAGAAAGAAAGAGCAGATGAGAGAAGGCGGCCGGGGTGAGAGCAGGAACCACTGTGTCCATGCTGGGCATCTAGCCAATGCTCTTGAAAGCCAGCTTTCAATGGAGACCTGCACGTGCTGTCTATACCTAGGCTGAGATCCTACAGACCCGGAGACCATGAATTCAAGACCAGTCACCGTAAGGACAGATCACCCATCCCGCCCCAACAGAGAGTCCCTGGGGTCTCAAGCAGCCAAGGTAAGACTTGTGCATGGAAACCTTCACACTAGACTCTGTAAGGACTCGGGCATCTTTTTTTTTTTTTTTTTTTTTAGGACTTACCAGCTCTGACTGTATAAATCAAGCCTGACAAAATAGGGCTTGAAACATATCCCCTAGAAGACCCAGATATAAGGCCAGGTGGGTTTCAACACAGGTACCTGACAACCTACAGAAGACCCACATAATACTTCCCAGCAGAACCAAGGAAGGAAACAGGTCTGTGTTGGGTGCCCTTTGCTTAAGAAAGCAGGCAAGAAAATAATAGTAAATAATAGTTTCAAAAGACTCCAGTAAAACAGCGGAAGTGTCGAACAAAGACTCTTTAATGCGTAAGCATCAGTTACCTTGAAAGCTCTCCCATCCTTGAGAGTGCCAGATAAAGGAAGCGCTCACGTGCGTGTGTGTATGAGCAAGTTGACATGTGATTCACAGTCTCAGTGGAATCAGATGATACCCAAGTTGCAGGGAGTGGGGTGCCATGATTAGGTCTGTTTGCTGAGCAAAGAAATAGCTGCTGGTGAACATCCTTCTGAAATGCCTAATTCCCATTCTTTAGTAGAAAGTAGGTTTGGTGAACTGAATTTTATCTTTGTTAGAGATGAAGAGTGCTTCCGAGTCTGGGGGCCTCCTTCTGAAGTAGTGGCTTCACTATCCTGGGGAGGAAGGTCAAGGAGACGAACAACAACTGGCATGACAGTACAACTAAGATAAGAATTTAAGCAGATTTCTTTCCTGCCATTCCACTGCCTTCTCACACTGCCTGAGTGGAAAATCTTAGGAAGTAAAATTTCAAAACAATAAAGATTTAATGTACTAAGAATTCTGCAAAGGACACATCCCCAAATATAGACCCAGCTGGGAAATTTACACATGTACAGCTCTTCAAATATGTGTTGCTGTAGTCACTAAGTCCTGTCTGACTCTCCTGTGACCCCATGGACTGCAGTTTGCCAGGCTCCTCTATCCGTGGGGTTTTCCAGGCAAGAACACTGGAGTGGGCTGCAATTTCCCTCTCCAGGGGATCTTCTGGACCCAGGGATTGAACCTCCATCTCCTGCATCGGCAGGTGGATTCTTTACAGCTGAGCCACCAGGGAAGCCCCTCACTATGTGTGAAAGTGAAAGTGAAGTCGCTCAGTCGTGTCCGACTCTTTGAGACCCCATGGGCTGTAGTTTACCAGGCTCCTCTGTCCATGGGATTTTTCCAGGCAAGAGTCCTGGAGTGGGTTGCCATTTCTTTCTCCAGGGGATCTCCCCAACCCAGGGATGGAACCCAGGTCTCCTGCATGGCAGGCAGACGCTTTACTGTCTGAGCCACCAGGAAAACCCCTCAGTATGTGTATAGAGATGCAAATTTCTGATGCCCTTAAGTCAAAGAATGCATTCACTCAATTCTGGCACCTCTTTTGGGGGGACAATCCTCTAGTTTTGGCTCATCCACTGGGAATTAGAGATGGCTATCTATATTTAAAGTACATATGTTTGCATTTTTGGCCCTGCTGTTTAATAGAAAAGTGATTTATAACAGCGGATTGGCAGTGACAGATTCTGTGCTGGGGCCGGGGACTGCTTCCAGATGAGCTGAAAGATGGTTTCTGAGCATGAATTATATTTCTGCATGTAAACAGGAAGACAAGGAAGATGATGAATCATCTCCTACCATCTCTTAGTGCAGAACTGCAGACTATATAATTTAAAATTTACTGCCAGCAATACCCATATAACGTGATCAGGCACAGAGAACCTACCAAATATTAATACATTAGGAAACAAAAGCTGTGTAAAGGTTTCCTGTAACTGAGAGAAAGCCCATGAGTAATCCACACTTTCACGCATTAGGTCACCTAGAGGTGAGTACGTATGCTGTGGCCTTAACCCTCAAGGAAACCAATGAATTAGCTGAAAAATCTGGTTTAATATTAATGTGATATGTCAATTACTTTGGAAGATAAAGTTGATCTGTCATAGCTCTTTGAAGGTAATCTCTAAGTCTGGGCAGTTTAGCTGTGATCGTAATTGTACTAGGACTGTTTGACTTGGGTGGGTCCTCCGGGAGGGCACCCAGTGTGAGAATCAGGAGAGTAGCCCCTGGGATAACGGTGCTTTCTCCGTCTCTTCTGCTTCCTTTGATAAAAGTGAGCGGCTGGACTGCCCAGGACCCCAGCTGACCCTCCACCCCAAAGGTAGTAGAAATGCAAAATCCATCTCAGCACATGGCCTGGGGTAACTTGTTTTCTGTTGATAAGATGAGAAAACCAACAATGGATGGATTTTAAATGTGAAGTGTGTCCTTGATTTATTTTCCTTCTTTTTTTTTTTTTAATATTAATTACATTCTGGGTGCTCAGAGAAATAAACTTGAATACCCAGTAAGCTGCCGCAGAGAATGTGCAATGAATCACAATGACCTCCTTTCCACCAGGCCTCGCCCCGTTCCCTCTGAGCCCACGTGCCTTGTGTTCTTCAGCCCGGGACCCTGAGACCGAGGATCCAGTGGGCAGTCTGTGGATGAGCTGTGCCCTCGGTCCTGTCTGCTTCCTCCGCGGTCACATGGGTGCTCTTTAGCTTCTTCTCCCAAGCTGGAAGGAGACAATGAAAACCACAAAGGGCGTCCTTGGCCCTGTGGTCCATGGAAGAGAGAGACGAGGTGGGAACTCAGGCCCTTGAAGCTCTGGGCGTCCAGCACCTCTGAGTTTCCCTAACAGACCTTTCTCAGCTCATGCAAGCCTCGGGGAGTACAAATTGACTATAGATACACTCGTTTTGGGGGCTTCCATGGTTGTTCAAGTGGTAAAGAATTTGCCTGCAATGCAGGAGACAGGAGTTCGATCCTGGGGTTGGCAAGATCCCCTAGAGAGGAAATGGCAACCCACTCCAGTATTCCTGACTGGAAACCCCCAGGGACAGAGTAGCCTGGTGGGCTGCAATCCACGGGGTCTCAAAGAGTCAGACACGACTTAGTCACTAAAAACAACACTCGGTTTTAAGAACTACGTATCTGTTTACAGCTTATAGGCTTTTATCTTTTCAGGAAATGCAACCTTCTGAAAGTTCCTAAACAAAATTGAGGGTAATTCTGGTGGTCAAAATGGAATCTTATTGGCCCATGAATACATTAACATTTCAGAGAGATAGCTTGCGGTTGGCAAAAGATCTTAACACTTTAAATTTGAGCTTCTCTTCCAGCCAGTTCTACCCTTTTTATGTAAATGAGGGTCAAATAATTTGCAGTTCCAAGAAAACCAACATTTTGAAGCTCCCAGGACCCAACTCACTTAAATGTGCTGACATGGTTTTAGAGCCTGAAATTGTTTATTGGATGGAATAACTCAGAAGTCAAGGGCTGATGCGAATAGCTGCAAACCTCAAATAGTTATTCCTGGGGACATCACAGCCTCCTTAACCTGTTTATGTCTGTGCTTTTGCCAAAAGGAATCTACCTGGAATACTGATCAAATGATAATTTGAGAGCTTCTTCCTTTTTTTTTTTTTTTTCAAATTCAGTTTCCTTAAGGTGAGGCTGGTGTTTCCGTCTTTACAAGGTAAGGGTTTTTATTCCCATTTTCTGGGAAGGGAGACTTCCTAATGCGGAACATGGATCAGAATTAGTACAGGTCTCACGGGCTTTCTTTGTTGCTCAGATGGTAAAGAATCTGCCTACAAGGCAGGAGACCGGGGTTCGATCCCTAGAGAAGGGAATGGCAACCCACTGCAGTATTCCTGTCTGGAGAATCTGGAGGACTCTAGTCCGTGGGGTCGCAAAGAGCTGGACATGACTGAGTGTCTAACACATTCCTCTGTTCCCAAATACTTCCTTGGGGCTTTTTTCTGTTTCTCCTTCTGAGAGGGTTTTTGCTTCCCTGGTTAAATCACTAAGTCAGATTGAATTGAGCTGGAGTGTGAAGTCTTAACATGTGAAGTCTGTAATTTGGCAAAAAACAACAATGTCACAAAAGCTTGAGCTCTGCTGAAACATCGTCATAATCACGTAACGCAGGGGGACGGGGGCTGTTCGTGAGAGTGAGGACATTCTTCTCCCTGCAGGCATGCCCCTGGGGGCTGGCGCTGCTCCTCAGGGTGGCAGGAGGAGAGAACGGCCCTCGCTAGTCTGTAAGGTGAAAAGGACCCTCCTTTCACAAAAGGAGTCATGATAGCCCTTCCTCCGGATGAAGACAGATTGGTCAGACTCCCCGGGCCTTTGACACAGGTTCCCCTCACCCTCCCCGAAGGCGAGAGCTTCTGCAGCTCCTCCCCTGGACCCAAGTGTGATCTCCGTCCCTAGAAGCTGGCCCTTCCAAACACCCCAGCCCTTCCAAGACACCATCTTAGGATCTTCACATGCCAACAAATCTGAATTTGCGTTCTCGAGTGAGAGTCACAGTCCATTGTGAGTGCGTGTGTGCCCAGTCACTCAGTTGTGTTTAACAGTTTTGTGACCCCTTGGACTGCAGCCCACTAGGCTCCTCTGTCCATGGGATTTTCCAGGCAAGAATATTAGCGTGGGTTGCCATTCCTTCTCCAGGGGGTCTTCCCGACCCAGGGATCGATCCTGGGTCTCCTGCGTTGGCAGGTGGATACTTAACCACTGTGCCACCTGGGAAGCCTGTTACTTTCCCAGGAAGAGAGATTTTGTGGAACTACCCAGCGAGACGGGTGGTGGTCAAGAGCTGTGGGCAGAGAGGGTCCAGCGGCCCACGTGGAGGGTGTCCTAGAGGCTCACCTGCCCCCTCAGGCCCCTCCTCTCGATGTCTCCGGGTTCCCCATGGCTCCCGTGAGGCTTCTGGTGCCGAGCAACGTTGTGCTCTCCCGTCCAGATGTGCGCAGTTGCTCAGTTGTGTCTGACTCTTCGCGACCCCGTCGACTGTAGCCCACCAGGCTCCCTGTCTGTGGGATTCTCCAGGCAGGAATACTGGAGTGGGTTGCCATTTCCTCCTCCAGGGGATCTTCCTGACCCAGGGAACGGACCTGAGTCTCCTGCATTGGCAGGCGAGTTCTTTACCACTGTGCTGCCTGAGAAGCTGTCCGGATGCTCAGAGATGAACTGGCCGCCGAGTGGACATGTCCCGACAGGCCCTTGGCACTGTGAGCGTTTCCAGCAGGAAGGGGAAACAGGGGGACTGGGCAAGCGCATCTGTCTATGGGACCAGGACCGGACCTGTGGTTGCCCCCTTATATTAAAAGCAGTAGCTGCCGTGAGGGTAAGGTGGATCTGCCCGGTTGTTTTACTGGAAGCTTGAACAGTTCAGTCCCATGTTCAGAAAACTCCAGAACCGCCCGCCCTCATCACATGGCTCGGGTGTGATCAATCAAGGAACTCAGGAAACCAGACGGGGCTGAAGTGTGCCGGCCAGCATCTCCTTTCAACGTGAATGAATCTGGGATCTCGTTAAACAGAGATCCAGAGTCAGCCTGCCTGGGGCTGGAGCTGGACGCGGCACTTCCGAAAGGCTCGCAGGGGATGCCCGACGCTGGTCCACGGGGCTCGTGGCAAAAGCAGTGGGGCTGCTCCCCTCCTGCCGAGACAGACCAATGGGGGAGAGAGGACCTTGACAGTGAAGAGCACACCTCAACTGGCTTCCCAGAAAGGAGCTCTGGTTACGACTGTTCTTTATTCTTTTTTTTTTTAATTGAAGTATAATTGATTTACAATGTCCTGTTAGTTTCCACCGTACAGCACAATGACTCAGATTCTTTTTCCTTATGAGTTATTGAGTATAGTCAATGTTCTACGTAGCCTGTGCTACAGAGCCGGCCCTTGTTGGCTTTCTACTTTATGTGGGTGCGTGCTCAGTTCTCAGTCATGTCAGACTCTCTGTGGCTCCTTGGGCTGTACCCCGCCAGGCTCCTCTGTCCATGGGATTTTCCAGGCAAGAACACTGGCGTGGGGTGCCATTTCCTTCTCTAGGAGATCTTCCCGACCCAGGGATCGAACCAGAGTCTCCTGAATCTCCTGCGTTGGCTGGTGGATTCTTTACCATGGAGCCACCTGGGAAGCCCCAATCTGTAAACCCCATATTCCTAATTTATCCCTGCACCTTTGGGAACTATATGTTTGTTTTCCATGTCTGTGGGTCTATTTCTGTTCTGTCAATAAGTTCATTTGCATCTTTTTTCTCAGATTCCACACATAAGTGATATCACATATTTGTTGCTCCTCTGACTTATTTCACTTGGCATGCTAATCTTTAGTTCAAACTATGCTGCACATTCAAGTAGATACATGCACTCCAATGTTCACAGCAACACTGTGTACAATAGCCGAGGTATGGCAGCAACGGCAACAGATGTAAGAGTCCGCCCACAGATGAATGGAAGAGGAAGACGTGGGACATATCCACACAATGGAATATCACTCAGCTGTACTCCTGTAGGGGCATCCACACACCAAACTGTCTCATTTCTACAAGTCTCCTTAAAACCACCCGAGTCTCCTCGCCCCCATTTCAAACGTTTAAAAGTACTGACAAGGCTAATGCTTATTTAACTGCTCCACAGACCAGCAAAGAGCTCATCTGAGCCTCATCACAACACTTGCTGTTGTTGATGTTTAGTCGCTAACTCATCCAACTCTTTTGTGACCCCACGGACTGTAGCTCCCCAGGCTCCTCTGTCCAGGGGATTCTCCAGGCAAGAATACTGCAGCAGATTGTCATTTCTTCCTCCAGGGGATCTTCCAGACCCAGGGGTCAAACCTGAGTTTCCTGTGTCGGAAGGCTGATTCTTTGCTGCTGAGCCCCCAGGGAAGCCCCATAAGAACACTACAAGATACATACTTTGTCCTGAGGCAAGAAAGGAGACAGAGCTTCTGGATTTAAGTGATTCGCTGACAAAAGGCAGAAGTGGACATGGCATCTGAACCTGGGTGAGGCATCTGACTCAAAGGCCTGCACTCTTTCCTCTGCCCACCAAAGGGGCCACTTACCTATTCGAGGATGCAAACTTTTTTTCTTTCCAGCTGCATGTCTAGTGAGTACCTGCGATGTGCCAGGCATGGACTAAGGCTGGTTAATACTCTACAGAAAGGTCCTAAGGATCCTCGAGCACAGAAAGTCTTTTTTCTGGAGGCCTTTCAGCAAAAGCACACTTCTTAAATCTCCATTTCAAACACTCTGATGTAAAAGAGCTGCTGGCTCAAGGCTTTGGTGGATAAATTGGGTTGCTGGAATTTTCAGAAAGCCTTTGGTCTTGAAATCCCTGTCCTTTAGAACCTAAACACTTACTTGAAATGTGTCAAGGGTGCCGACAGCTTCCGGGGCCATGACACCGTTTCAAATAAGCAGTGACTTTGTTCCTCATTAGCGGCGGTGCCTGCAAAGCTTAGAGTGTTTGCAGCCACCTGTCCTCAGGGGCTTCAGCTGGTTACCAGCTGCCCCTTAGAGGCACAATTTAGTTGCAGCAAAAGGAAGAAGTCAATGACCCTCAAAGACCATCCTCCAGGAAGAGAGCTGCTTCTGCCTGGAAATGCAGAGAATTCCCTGGAAAGCTGAGGCCTTCCGGGTTTTGCAGAGGCCCTGCACCTGGGCTGGTGGGCACATTGACAGGTGTATTTGAGGACCCATGGCCTTGGCCCCATCGGAGGGCCTGGAGGGGCCCTGGAAGCCACGCCGACGACTCGACATATTCACCGGACTGGAGAGGAGGGTGTGGACTGAGCCACCCGTGTAGAAGTGGGAGCGTAGTGTCAGTCGCTCAGTCGGGTCCGACTCTGCGACCCCACAGACTGCAGCCCGCATGGCTCCTCCATCCACGGGATCCTCCAGGCCAGAACACTGGAGGGGGTTGCCATGCCCTCCTCCAGGGGATCTTCCTGACCCAGGGATCGCACCCACGTCTCCTGCACTGCAGGCAGATTCTTTACTGTCTGAGCTGCCAGGGAAGCTGGATATGAGCAGAGGGAGTTTCAGCTCCTAACTTCTCACAGTGCTGCATGGATCATGGCTGATGGAGACAGAGTGGTCGCGCCCGGTGGGCAGGGCGTTCAGGGGCAGTCAGCCAGCTCCCTCGAGCTTTGCAGCAGTCCCTGCGTTCGCAGGCTGGTGGCCCTGTCTTATTCCTCTCTGCCTGCGAGCTGGGCACAGACCTGAGGGAGGGACACGAGGGTCTCACAAGTGGGAAAGGAGGACAGCCTCAGGCAGGTGGCACTGAGCGTCGGGAGACCAGAGACCAGAGGGCAGGGGCTCTGGGGTCCCTTCCAGCCCCTCTTGGGGTGTCTTGCTGGCACGTTTCCAGGGACTTGGGGGGTAAGCCGGGTTGTCGGACTCCTCTGTGTCCCCATTGCACATGGCTCCATCACTTCCTGCAGAAATTCCTCACCAACACTGACATCGCAGACAGAAGCGGAAAAGGAGCGGCGTGGACTTGGAGACACAGGCCGGGCTCCGGGGCAGAGGAGCAATGGTGTGCAGCCATCATCGCCGGAGACACCTCCAGGAATTCTGTGGTTCTACCCAGCCTGTCCTCTGCCAGCCTTCAGGCCCCCCTCACCCCATCCCCTCCACAGATGTCTTTCCCCAAAGCCACATTCCAGAAACTTGGAGGCACAAGTCCCTGGAAGCTGTTTTTGGCTGTGTTTTCCAGTTGTTAGACTGGGCTTCCCTTGTGGCTCAGCTGGTAAAGAATCTGCCTGCAATGCAGGAGACCTGGATTCGATCCCTGGGTGGGGAAGATCCCCTGGAGCAGGGAAAAACTACCCATTCCAGTATTCTGGCCTGGAGAATTCCACAGACTGTATAGTCCATGGGGTTGCAAAGAGTTGGACACAAATGAGTGGCTTTCAGTTTCCAGTTGTTAGGGCGCTGAGGTCATCTGGTAAAAATAGCTAATTCCACCACATGCTTATATCAGTTCGGGCATCATATCAAGGTCTTGACAGGCGCTAGCTCACACCATCCTCTTGATGCCATCGTGAGGTAGGCCCTACTGCCATCACCATTTTACACTTGCCTCTAAGTCACTGGGTTTTTAAGAAGTAAAGTCACATTGTTAAGAAGGTGTTTAAGAAGTAAAGTAAAATCTGAATTTCCAAAATATACAAACAGCTCATACAGCTCCAACAACAACAACAAAACAATCAAAAAATGGGCAGAAGACTAGACAGACATTACTCCAGCTGAGACGTGGAGATGGCCAACAGGCACACGAAAGGACACTCAACACTGCTAATTACTGGGCTTCCCTGGTGGCTCAGACGGTAAAGCGTCTGCCTGCAATGCGGGAGACCCGGGTTCGGTTACTCCAGCTGAGACGTAGAGATGGTCACATGAAAGGATACTCAACATTGCTAATTATCAGATAAATGCAAATCAAAACTACAGTGAGTGCCCACCTCACACTGGTCAGAATGGCCGTGATTAAACGTCTACAAACAATCAGTGCCGGAGAGGATATGGAGAAAAGAGAACGCTGTCCCACAGTGCCGGCAGGGACGTAAGCTGGGGGGGCAACTACGGAGAACGGTATGGACGCTCCTTTCAAAACTAAAAACAGAGCTCCCGTCTGATCCAGCAATCCCACTCCTGGGCACATATCTGAAGAAAACTATAATTCTAAAAGATACATGTGCTCCTATGTTTATTCCGGCACTATTTACAATAGCCAAGACATGGGGCAACCTAAAGGCCCAGCATAGATGAATAAAGAAGATGAGGCCCACATATACAATGGAATATGTCTCAGCCATGAAAAAGAATGAAATAACGTCACGTGCAAGCCACTTGGATGGACCTTGAGGTTGTCATACTAAGTGAAATGAGTCAGAACAACAAAGACAAGCATCGTATATCGTCACTTGCATGTGGAATCTAAAATACAACCCAAATGAACCCATTTATGAAACAGGAACCAACCCACAGGCCTAGACAACAGAACTGTGGTTTCCATGGGGGAGCGGAGCCAGGGAAGGGGTGTGGCGGGAGCCTGGGGCTAGCAGAAGCAGACTCTTTTATGTCGGGTGGATGGACAATGAGGCCCCACTGCACAGCACAGGGGACTATATTCAGTGTCTTGTGATAAACCATCATGCAAAAGAATATGAAGATGAGAACTCAGCTCTGCAGCCTCATCCAGGGCTCAAGCTCTTCACCTGCGGTGACAGGTGACAGCTGTTCAGGCACCCTGGCAGGCCATGGACAGAGGAGGATTTGCTCAGGGAAGACCCCTGCAGCACCCCAACACATGATGTCTACTGCAGTTACCCTTAGGCCCCGTCTTGGATGACAGGACATCCATGTGGATGTAGAAGGCTTGAGAGAGGGCAGGGTCTTGAGCAGCCAGGCTGGGCCAATGAGGCATTTGCTAATTTGTTAAAAGATAGACTTGAACCTTCTCAAGTCTATCTCCCTGTTATGATGACCTTTCTTCCAGCCCCTGGGGAGCTGCAGGGTTATAGGAAAAGAGAATGAAAGGTCACTATTAATCTCTTCAATTACTCTTCACCACCATTTGGTTCAAAAGTTGGAAGCAAGTTTCTTGCTGTGAGGTTTTCTCAACCCAGCCAAACAGAGTAAAATCTGAAGCTATGGATATTTTCCAGGCAGAATTCTATAGCGCCTCGAAAAAGTCCTGTTGCATTAGAGATGTGTATGCTGAGTCTAAATGCACGTCCTATAACACCTGCAATCAATAGCCAAAGGTCACTACCATCTACTGTCCAGCTCCACCCTTTGACAAGAAAAAAATGAGAAGCACAATCTTGATGTTTCCACCGCGGAACCAACAACGACCATTAGCATCTCACAGCACCTGATGCCTCTGGTGGAGTCCCGAGCTGGCTTTCACAGCGAGCTAGAGGCAAAGATCCCTTTCTGCACTTACAGTGAGAAGCGAGGTCTTAATTCACGGTGGCTTGTACTGGGCTTCTCCATACTCTCTACCTGCATGCCCGTGTGCTCAGCCATGTCCGACTGTTCGCAACCCTAAGGACTGCAGCCCGCCAGGCTCCTCCGTCCACGGGATTCTCCAGGCAAGAATACTGGAGCGGCTGGCCATGCCCTCCTCCAGGGGGTCTTCCTGACCCGGGGATCAAACCCAAGTCTCTTATGTCTCCTGCATTGGCAGGCGGGTTCTTTACCACTAGTGCCCCCTGGGAAGCCCCATACTTTCTATCTATGAGGATAGAAAACGAAGTCCAGTTTGTATCACTTGATCCTTTTCAACTAGATATGAAGCAGGGCTTTCTGGTTTCAAAGCACTCCCAATATCTGGGAATTCCTAGGGGAGTTGAAATTCACACCAGAGGCACCGCTACTCATTCTGTAAACTGGCAGATGGCCATCAGAGACAAAAAGGAAAGCCACAGGAAGTCACACCCACCAGGACTTCCCAGGTGGTCCAGTGGCTAAGACTTCAGCTTCCACTGCAGAGGCCCTGGGTTCCATCCCTGGTTGGGGAGCTAAGATCCTGTGTGCCTCTGGCCAAAAAAACAAAACATAAATCGAAAGCAATATTGTAGCAAATTCAATCAAGACTTTAAAAATGGTCCACATTAAAAAAAAAATCTTGAATAAAAAGAGTCATGCCCACTGAGGTTGAATTCTGCAGATAAGAAGGGCCTCGATGGAACCCCGGGCTACCCTTGGTAAAGGTAGGCACCTAACGGAGAGATGCTGCCTTCCCAGGTGGGGCAGTTAATAAAGAACCCACCTGCCAACGCAGGGGATGCAGGTTCAATCCCTGGGTCGGGATGATCCCCTGGAGGAGGAATAAAGAGGAGGAACATTCCGGAGGTAGTACACTGGCTTGCGTTCACTACTGGGGCCACCTCTGCCAGAAATGGAGCAAGCCTCCCAATTCTGACAGTTCTTTTTGGGAACCAGATTTTTCAAGGACTGCTTCCCATTGCTCGAAGCTCACGATTCATCTCTCACTGGAACACGTGTCTGACTCTGCACAACTCTATGAACTGCAGCCCTCCAAGCTCCTCTGCCCATGGGATTTTCTAGGCAAGAATAAAGGGTTGCCGTTTCCTTCTCCAGGGGATCTTTCCGACCCAGGGGTCAAACCCAGGTCTCTTTATGTCCCCTTCATGCAGGTGGGCTCTTCACCACTGAGCCACCTGGGAAGCCTCATCATTTACTTTCTATTCGAGGGGATGCGACAGTCTTAGTTTCTTGTTAGGAATTCTCTTAATATTTGGGGGAAGTCTCTGTTACAAAATGCTCTTACTCAGTCCAAATTAGTTTCATAAGGCTTTGCTAGTTTTTCATTTCCTTCGACTTAAATGGTACATACCCAACATGACCAAGATCATGTATGTGTGTGTGTATTTCTCTGAAATTTAACAAGTCACTAGATTTGCATAAATTATTTAGGCAAGGAAAGAATCTTTAAAATCTGCATACTTCACAGGTTCTAAATTCTGAGTTAGGAGGTAGAAAATTACATTCTGGTGAGGCACTTATCCAGACTGAGGCTGTCCCATTTTTTTTCACTCTAGTTCCAGGAGCTGATTTTTTAATGACCAAAAATGAAAACTTATTTCCCTGACTGTGCTATCTGGACCGTCCCCTCCAACTGTAATCGCTTTACGATAGGTTTCTAATGCACAATTGCCAATTAAACTGTGCGTTTAACCTTTGCACAAAGCACTCCATTTTCTTTTGTTAGGGAATCAAGCTTTTAAGTCAGCCGATCAATTCTGCAAATTATGTAAGTACATAGCGCTTGCTTAATATTTATTATGTTGGGCAGAGTGGAGTATGACTACAGCTGTGACAAATAGCCCCTCATACATTCCAGATGGGATGAATGAGCTGGGGTGATCTGAATACTCTGGGGTGTGGGACATCTTTGGTTTTCTGGGGCTCTTCAAATACTGGGGAGAGACATAAACATGCAGTGAGACCTCGGTGACTCTAAGAGGCAGAGCTCAGCTGTATTTTTGTCCAGGGAATGTTTCACTTCCTCCGGCCAACTCTGACCTCGGAAGAAGCTTTCCGCCTCCATGTCTGGGTCCCTGTAAATGCCACGAGGAGCTCCAGCAGTACACAGTTCTGATGCTCTGAGCACACAAGTACCGGAGGCCTCTCTTCTTTCTAAGTCACCTCCGGAAACAGCGGTGTGGTTAGATACACTCCTGCTGTTGCATAGGCGCTCAGTCGTGTCCGACTCTTCTCGACCTCATGGACTGCAGCACACCAGGCTGCCCTGTCTTTCACTATCTCCCGCAGTTTGCTCAAACTCATCTTCATTGAGCTGGTGATGTTACTTAACCATGTCATCCTCTGTCACCCCCTTCTCCTTTTGCCTCATTCTCTCCCAGCATCAGGGTCTTTTCCAATGAATGAGTCAACTCTTTGCATCAGGTGGCCAAAGTATTGGAGTTTCAGCTTCAGTATCAGTCTTTCCAATGAATATTCTGGGTTGATTTCCTTTAGGGTGACTGGTTTGATCTCCTTGCTGTGCAAGGGGCTCTCAGATACACAGTAACCACTTTTGGAGAGGTGAACAATTTATTTTTCTTTTCATTTTAAAATGAGAAACTATTCACCCATGCCTATTTTCTGTGTTACGAAAGTGAATGGAAGTGTTAGTTGCTCAGTCGTGTCCGACTCTTTGGGACCCCATAGACTGTAGCCCAGTAGGCTCCTCTGTCCACGGGATTTCCCAGGCAAGAATACTGGAGTGGGTTGCCATTTCCTTCTCCAGGGGCTCTTCCTGATCCAGGGGTCAAACCTGGATCTTTTGCATTACAGGTGGATTTTTACCATCTGAGCCACCAGAGAAGCCCTTTCTGTGTCATACCACTGGATAAAAAAGATCAAAATGATTTATAACTAGAAGAATTCAATTACATGTGAAAATCAGAATACAAAGGCTCTTCAAAATAGATGATACTTTAAAAAAAGCATTTGCCTTCAAAACTCCTAGTCAAAAGAAGATTCTCTGGGTTCTGCTTCTTCACTTACAAACTGAAAGGCTGAACTGAAAGGCAGGTTCTGAGTCTTACTCTATACTTGGCTCTGGGTTTGTTTAAAAGCAAACTTGTTTCACAGTGTGAAATGAAATTCCTATTTTCACGGCAAGACAAGACAAATTTAAACAAAAACTGTCTTCTGCCCTCTGGCCAAAGAAGTGATGCTTTTGAACTGGGGTGTTGGAGAAGACTCTTGAGAGTTCCTTGAACTGCAAGGAGATCCAACCAGTCAATCCTAAAGGAAAACAGTCCTCAATACTCATTGGAAGGACTGATGCTGAAGCTGAAACTACAATACTTTGGCCACCTGATACGAAGAACTGACTCATTTGAAAAGACCCTGATGCTGAGAAAGATTGAGGGCAGGAGGAGAAGGGCATGACAGAGGATGAGGTGGTTGGATGGCATCACAGACTCAATGCACATGAGTTTGGGTGGACTCTGGGAGTTGGTGATGGACAGGGTGATGGCGTGCTGCAGTTCATGAGGTTGCAAAGAGTCAGACACGACTGAGCGACTGAACTGAACTGAACTTTGGCCTCCTTTCCGTCCACTAGGCACATGTATCTGCGTCATGTATGGACCACACCTCCCCCCTGGGCAGGAATACCTGCTCAGCCATCAACAGCAACGTTTTCCCAGCAGCAGCAAGACAAATCCTGAAAGATAACATTTCTCCTTGATCTTATAAGGGGTCCCATGATGCTGCCTAGATCTGGATTATGCAAACTGTCGGTAACACATCATTTGACACACAGGCCTCTGTCTCAAAAAACTTACATAACTGCCTGACTTTTAATGGGCAGATCAGGTCCTCAGAGCTATCTGAGACACTCTCTCACAGGCAATAACCTCACATCCGGCTTGAATAAAATTTTCCATTTCTTTCTTGGATTGATCGATTAATGTTTCGTCGACGGTGGTTGGAAATCATCTTACTCCACAGTCACACCTGATTAACTGCAAATTACAAATCACTGTGATCTGGAGTTTCGGGCTTTTGCTATTGGGAGGGGCCTTCTGATCCTAACGTGTCTGGATTCAACTGTGAACAGGCAGTGGAGAGCGGAGCAGGGAACCTGTCGGATTTAGCAGCTTCGGCATAACTGCATTTGTATATATTTGGTGCTAACGTTATACATTGTTTTTTCAAAATCATGCAAATTGATAAATACTCTATAGAAAAATCTAAAAGGGAAATGTACATCCTCCCAAACACTGTATCTCTTTCTACTACACAGAAACAAATGACATTACACTTGCAAATTCAGAAGGTCAGGAAATGCATATGATTAGGTTTTCACGGTTAGAATGATTAACTGGAGTCGCCTGTATCGATATTAAGCCCCGGATCTTAAAGGATCAGATCGTCACTGGCACGTCTTACACGTGTGCCCTGTGGGTGTGTTAATGCTCCTTTGCCAACACCATACTTCACACTTTCATCTTGGTGTTTCCCTACAAAATGCTTCCAGTATGAACACACAAAGGCCCCATCTCCAAGTCTTCAATCTTACGCCATTTTAAGGAGCTAACACTGAGAAGCATCTTTGAGTCCCATCCTCCTTTCTCACTCTCTGGCTCCCCTTACTTTTTGCTTGAATATATTCAAGAATGTTCTATCTACTCCCCTGTAGATACGAGGAGTGTTTGTCTAGTGCGGGAAGACTGGGGAGGTGAAGTCACGTCATATACATTTAAAAGAATAATTGACCCAAGCGAAATTCTTGTATCATAAAGTCAACCATTTTCAAGTAAACAATTTAGTGGAATTCAGTACATTCATACGTCGTACAATGACCACCTCTATTTCTAAAAGATTTCCATCACCCTCAAAGAAAACCCTAATGCAAATATTATTTGAGGACATTTCAATGGTTTCTGACACAAAGAAGAGAAAAGAATGAATTGGACTAACAGTTAGTCTTATAAATGTTCCCTAATATTGCTTGGACGGATTGGTGGGGTTACAGGGTGTATGAGGATCGTGGCTAAGAAAGAGGTCAACAGACTTTGTCACCTGAGTTTAAACACCTTAGGAATGTTTCCAGTGTATATTAAAAGGTAACTTTGTTACATGTTAATCCCAAATATATAATTTACCCTCTCCCTTTCCTCCTTGAGTGATATCACTCAGTCATGTACGACTCTTTGTGACCCCATGGACTGTAGCCTACCACGCTTCTCTGTCCATGGGATTTTCCAGGCAAGAGTACTGGAGTGGGGTGCCATTTCCTTCTCCAGAGGATCTTCCCAACCCAGGGATTGAACCCGGGTCTCCTGAACTGCAGGCAGACACTTTACCGTCTGAGCCACCAGGGAAGTCCCTTTCCTCCTTGGTAACAAGTATGTTTTCTGTGTCTGTGGGTCTGCTTCTGTTTTGTATATAAGTTCATCTAACCCTAACAAATACACATCATTCTATATAAACTAGGGCTTCCCAGGTGGAGCGAGAGATAAAGAACCCGCCTGCCAGTGCAGGAGACTCAGGAAATGCAGGTTCGATCCCTGGATCAGGAGGAGCCCCTGGAGGAGGGCATGGCAGCCCACTCCAGCATTCCTGCCTGGAGAGTCCCATGGGCGGAGAAGCCTGGTGGGCTGCAGTCCGTGGGGTCTCAGAGTAGGAGACTCAGTGAGTGTGCACACACACACACCAGGATTCTTGCCTACGGGGTCGCAAAGAGTCAGATGTGACTGAGCACACACACGTATATAAAATAGAGACCAACAAGGACCTACCATATAGCACAGGGAACTATACTCTATTTTGTAATAACCTATAAGGGAGGAGTTATATATGTATATCACTGAATCACTTCGCAGTATGCCTGAAACTAGGACAGCATTATAAGTCAACTATACTTCAACTAAAAAGTCAATAAATAAATTAATTTATTTTTAAAAAGATGACTTTGTGAGCTGTTAAGAACTCCAAATTAGCAATGTATCTGGGACAGGAAGACACTCAAGGATACGGATTCACGGCTTCTCCCTCCCTCCCTTTCTCTTGCAGAGCTCAACCTCTGTGCTGCCTTGGCTACCAGACCAGGAGCAGGGGTGCGGGGGTGGCAGACAGGTGGGGGCGGGGGGGGCAGGGAAGGCTGAGGATTCCAATTGGAAAGAGCACACAGGTGCTCAGAGAACCCGGCAGAGAGAGACGGGGGTGGTGAGAGGCATATTTTTTTTAAAACCAGCAAAATGGATTTATTCAGGAAGAGCAACGTTCCTAAACTGCAATTCAGGATATGCAGGCTCTGGAGAATCACATACAGGTATGGAGAAAAAAGAAGAAGTCTTCTTTCATACAGGAGAACAGGGAGCTGGGAACGTCTCCTGATGCTATCAACAGAGTTCAGCAGAGGAAACTAGGAGCTCAGAGGGTGAGGCTTTTCGAGGCGTGACAGACTGGGTGGTTGCTAGGCAAGAAGAAGGCCTTCCCTCCTCCTGCTAAGTCTGTCCCCCTGGAAAATGCAAAGGTCCACTTTTTCCTATAGAGCTGCAGTAAACATGGAGTGATAGGAGTTAAGAGGTCCCCAGTGTGAGGCCTTGGGGGTCCTGATCTGAAATGGTCAAGGAACAGAATGTTCCTGGAGAGGAACGCAGAGAGCAAGGCAAATGGTGGAACAACCCACTGCGGGAGAGTGAAGACTTTAGCCAGAGGAAAGGCAAGGAAGACACCTTGATGTTGTGGAAGGTCACGCCGGTTTCTGGCTTCTTTAAGGACCTTCCTTCCATCCGAAGCATTTATAAATCAAACTTGACGAAGCATTAGAGGAGATGCATTTCTTTTGATGCACCAGAGGCCACGGCCGTGCTGGGGACCAGGAAGGTGGGTGGTCAAGAACCCCCAGTTGGGGAGCAGTAATGGGGCTTCCTCGCACAATCCCAGTTTTGGTAAAAGTCAAGAGCTTTGCACTCAGTTGTGAATAATCTCTCCTTGACAGACGGCCTCTCTGAGCCTCTGTCACTTGGGGGTGGGTAGGGGGGTGGGGGGTGACAGGTCCTATGGCTCTGGGGTCCTTGGATCCTAACTCCAGGATTTCAGACTTGGGATTCTTTCAAGATGAAGCCACATGAGTAGATGGATATAAATCATCTCCAGAGAAATATGCTGAGTGGAAAAAGGCACCCCCTAAGATGGGCACACCAGACCACCTGATCTGCCTCTGGAGAAACCTGTATGCAGGTCAGGAAGCAACAGCTAGAACTGGACATGGAACAACAGACTGGTTCCAAATAGGAAAAGGAGTACGTCAAGGCTGTCTATTGTCACCCTGCTTATTTAACTTCTGTGCAGAGTACATCACGAGAAACGCTGGACTGGAAGAAACACAAGCTGGAATCAAGATTGCCAGGAGAAATCTCAATAACCTCAGATATGCAGATGACACCACCCTTATGGCAGAAAGTGAAGAGGAACTAAAAAGCTTCTTGAGGAAAGTGAAAGAGGAGAGTGAAAAAGTGGGCTTAAAGCTCAACATTCAGAAAATGAAGACCATGGCATCCGGTCCCATCACTTCATGGGAAATAGATGGAGAAACAGTGGAAACAGTGTCAGACTTTATTTTGGGGGGCTCCAAAATCACTGCAGATGGTGACTGCAGCCATGAAATTAAAAGATGCTTACTCCTTGGAAGGAAAGTTATGACCAACCTAGATAGCCTATTGAAAAGCAGACATTACTTTGCCAACAAAAGTCCATCTAGTAAAGGCTATGGTTTTTCCAGTGGTTATGTACGGATGTGAGAGTTGGACTGTGAAGAAAGCTGAGCACTGAAGAATTGATGCTTTTGAACCGTGATGTTGGAGAAGACTCTTGAGAGTCCCATGGACTGCTAGGAGATCCAACCAGTCCATTCTGAAGGAGATCAGTCCTGGGTGTTCATTGGAAGGATTGATGCTAAAGCTGAAACTCCAGTACTTTGGCCACCTCATGCAAAGAGTTGACTCACTGGAAAAGACTCTGATACTAGGAGGGATTGGGGGCAGGAGGAGAAGGGGACGACAGAGGATGAGATGGCTGGATGGCGTCACTGACTTGATGGATGTGGGTTTGTGTGAACTCCGGGAGTGGGTGATGGACAGGGAGGCCTGGCGTGCTGTGATTCATGGGGTTGCAAAGAGTCGGACACGACTGAGCAACTGAACTGAACTGAAGGTTACATAGCGTGTAGTGAAAGTGAAGTTGCTCAGTCATGTCCGACTCTTTGTGACCCCATGGACTATAGCCTACCAGGCTCCTCCATCCATGGGATTCTCCAGGCAAGAATACTGGAGTGGGTTGCCATTTCCTTCTCCAGGGGATCTTCCCAACCCAGGGATGGAAGCCGGGTCTCCCACATGGCAGGCGGACGCTTTACCATCTCAGCCCCCAGGGAGCCACCACCACGTACTGTGTGCTTCCATTCATATCACAGTGGGGCTTCCCGGGGGGGTTTAGCCGGTAGAGAATACGCCTGCAGTGCGGGAGACCTGGGTTCAGTCCCTGGGTTGGGAAGATCCCCTGGAGAAGGGAAAGCTGCCCACTGCAGTATTCTTGGGCTTCCCTGGTGGCTCAGCTGGTAAAGAATCCTCCTGCGATGTGGGAGACCTGGGTTTAATCCCTGGGTTAGGAAGATCCCCTGGAGAAGGGAAAGGCTACCCACTCCACTATTCTGGCCTGAGGAATTCCATGGACTGTGCAGTCCATGGGCTCGCAAACAGTCGGACACGACTGAGCGACTTTCACTTTCACTGGAAATGAAAAAGTTATCGAGCTAGAGAACAGATGAGTGGATGCCAGGGTTAAGGAGGGGAGGGGGCGGCAGAGTGCAGAACCGGCCATAAAAGGGGCCTGGGAGGGTCTGTGTCCTGGTGTGGGGTTTGCCTCGGGTCCTCGCAGCGGGGTACCACATGGGGTGGGGGTGCTGGCTGAAGGGCACTTGAGGTCATGCTGTGTTATTTCGTATACATGCACGCGAATCTACAATTTCTTCAAAATAAAAAGCTTAATTAAGAGGACAAAGCCAGTGAGCACTGAGGTTTTTCTTCATAAAGGAAAGGAAACACTTGGGGAAAATAGAAGTATCAGTGATGATCAGTGTAGAACGGTGTCCCGTCTCACAGCGATGATTAGTGAAGCACGGTGTCCTGTCTCACGGTGGCGTTGCGAGGGCGCGCTTATTAAAACATGTTGGAACAGGCACCTGGCCTATTGTCTAATGCCTGCGGCGGGGAAGGTGGGGCTCAGCACAGGAGAGAGGGAGTCAGATTCAGCTTGTGACGGAACATGGCTTATATAAACAGGCAGGCGTACTCTTTATGTATATTCACTCCATATATGTGTGTGTATGTGTGTCTACATATTAAAGAATTCCAGGGAGTGAATGTGCACAGTGGCTTCAGTTGTGTACGACTCCTTGTGACCCCATGGGCTGTAGGCCGCCAGGCTCCTCTGTCCATGGAGTTTCACAGGTGAAAATGCCGGAGCGGGCTGCCATTTCCTTCCCCAGGGGATCTTCCCGACCCAGGGATGGAATCTGCGTCTCTTTTGCAGGTGGATTCTTGACCACTAGCATCACCTGAGAATGAATGAATATATTCAAACGCACACTGACACACACACACACACACGTGCATATGCACGTACAAGGTCACTAACCCAGTTAGTAACAGAAGTAAAACCACAGACCTGGGTTATTGCTGCTTCTAGACAAAGCTCTCCTGTACAATCAGTCAGGCCACAGAAAACAAACATACTTCTCCCTACTTAACCTTGACAGTGACCTGCCACAAGGGCGTCCTGAGCTATGTGATTTCCGTTCGTCCTGCGAGATCAGAACGTGCACGTCTAAGGAACCTGCACATCTAAGGATCCGGGTGCACGCGTAAGCAGCACCCTTTCAAATGAGACTCATCAGGGTCTATCATTCGTCCCCATGGTGAAGGGGAAAGCTAATGATGCAATTACCTCTCCTTTGTTTAAAGCACCTGGAGGTCACTGGCGAATCTGTCCTCTCAGTGACACCCTGGGCAGGGCCAGAGCCTCCCCGTGCTGTCGCAGGCTGGATGGAGAAGCCAGGATCTCAAGTGAAAAACAAGATACAAGTTCCCAGGACTCCCTCAGGGGCATCCCATCAAGGAGCTGCCCGCCCCCATGAAGCAGTTTAGCTCCTGGGTGATGCATGTTTGGGCTTCCCAGTGGCACCAGTGATAAAGAACCTGTCTGCCAGGAGATGCAGGTTTCATCCCTGTGTTGGGAAGATCCCCTGCAGAAGGTGGTGGAAACCCACTCCAATATTCTGGCCTTGGAAATCCCATAGACAGAGGAGCCTGGCGGGCTACAGTTCATAGCGCGGAGAGTCGGACATGACTGACGTGTTGCATATTTGGCCCATAGAAAGCACTCTCTCTGAATTGGGCTACGGAAGGGTGATGACAGCCACGCCTCCCCATGCGGCTCCTGGAGATCCAGGTGGCGATCCCCCGTGGGGCCATAACATGGGAACTGCACACAAGAGGGCCCACAGCTCTACTGTGAGAGAAGAGAGGATCATTAGATGAAGGGAGCATCATTCCAGGGCTCACTCTGGGGATACCAGCCCCATAATCGATCACTTCCCTTGGACACACTCACAGCCCCTCTACAGCCACTAACCACAGTCAGAGCAACCATTCAACCAGCACTTCTGTTTAACAGGCCCTTCCCGTATCATATCACTTGTTGAAGAGCACACTCAGGTGGCTATGATGACCTCTATTTCTTTGTGATACAGGAAACTGCGCTGCTCATGGAGGGGCCACATGGGCACAGGTGTGGGGCAGCAGCTTGAGCAGAGGCTGGTCTTCCTGCCTCGGGGCAGGTGCTGCTATCACAGCACGAACCTGATGGCTCAGAAGGCAGGGAGTCTACCTCCACCCTTGTCCTGTCTTCTCAGCTCTTTCCTCCTGGTCCCCCCTGAGCACCAGTACTTACAGTGCACAGATATGCCTGGGCTTGTCATTGTTCATGATTCACCCAGCTGCCTCTGTCCATGTTTTACCTTGTTCCTGCTGTGGTGTTTGCAACCCCCCAGAGGAGGCGATGTTTTTGTGACAGATACACAGAGCCCAGGGCATGTGTACTGGCAAGCTTCTGACCAGGGGTCAGGAAGTCAAGGGAGGACGTCTGATGGCCAGGCCACCCCGAACCACTGAAAATGGTCTCAGTCCTGGGCAGCGGGCCTGCCTATGGTGTGTAGAGAAAAGTATTTCTTCAGGGCTGGGGTTTGGGCCCTATCTTATCCTGATAATTATTGTCATATCCCACTATCTACTTGTATTTGTACAACTTCAATGCCAAAACAGCAGCCAAAACATATACTCTAAATGCTAAGTGCAAATTTTATATACTAGGCATGAGCTAACATTATCTCATTTCCATATTTGATGCTCTCAATAAATATTGTGAATATATACTATTTTAAAGAAAGAAAAACATTTTAAGTAATTTAGTCAAGTTTGTCAGCTAATAAATGATAAAATCAGAACCTAAAGCCAGGTTTATTGAACTTTAATGTCTTTATTGCCAATTTATATGCTCTACTGTCAAAAGTCAAAATCTTGCCCTGAGTCCACAGCAGTCAAGAAAGAAATTGTGGCTTGTGTGTCTGTGTGTCTGTATTAGTTGATATTTCTGAATGGTTCAAAAGGGTTCTGAGCTAAGTTCAGGAATCCAGAGGTAAAATCAGACCTGTTACCTGTTTTTCAGGAAGCTCACTGCACAGAAGGGGGAAGTGTTTAAAAAACAAAACAAACACACCTCTGTGGGATGGGGGAGTCTATGATGGAGGAAGATTCCAGGGAACAGAGAGAGGGGGCTGAGGGTTGCAACACGAGAGTCTATCTGAAGACGGAACCAGGGTGGTGAACTCAGTGGGTGAAGGCTTCCCAGATGGACCAGCTTGAGGAGTGTGGAGGATGGGAAGCGAGGGGGCACTGGTTTGGGGTGTGAGGGTCAAGGGTAGGGTAGGTGGGAGAAAATGCACGCACGCACGCACGCACACACACACACACACACACACACACACACACACACGGAAATAGGTGAATGCGTTCACAGTAATTATCAGAGTTCCAGTAAAGCTCACATGCAGCTGTTCCTTCTATATCCTCACATCATCGCTTTAGTTAAAATTTTTCCTCTAACCTTATTGAAATATATTTGACAACAGTGTGTAAGTTTAAGGTGCATACGATGATTTGATATCAGTTCAGTTCAGTTCAACTGCTTAGTCGTGTCCGACTCTTTGCGACCCCATGGCCTGCAGCACGCCAGGCCTCCCTGTCCATCACCAACTCCCAGAGCTTGCTCAAAGCCATGTCCATCGAGTCGATGCTGCCATCCAACCGTCTCATCCTCTGTTGTCCCCTTCTCCTCCCGCCTTCGATCTTTCCCAGCATCGCGATTTGATATATGTATATGTATGTGTGTGTGTGTATATATATACATATATAGAATGAGATGATTACCACACACAGTTACTTAACACAGCGACACCTCACATAGTTCCGTGTGTGTGTTTGTGTGTGCACATGCTGAGACCATGCTGTCCTCTCATTTATGCAGTTAAAATTTTTCCCTTTAATAGAACCATTACGCATGGATTTACTAATTCCTAAAGTCACCATGAGCAACAGACTCATCTGCAGTATATCTTACACAGAGTCTAGAGAGGTAGAAATGATGAATAATTGTTGCATGGATCCAGTCTCAAAGTTCCCCACTGTGACCTGCTGGTGTCTTCCTATTTATACGAGTGTCCCTGAAAAGCATCTGAAGGGTTTCAGAATCTCAACATGGATGAGGTCCTCATGGCAATACATGTGTTCAGTAGGCATATGCCTATACCATCACAGACTTTGACTGCCTGGAAAAATCCATTTTTAAAGTGGAAATCCTCTCCTTACTACCTGAAACTATGACTCAAGTTTCTCTTTTTACTGCTGATTATGAAAGCTGAACACATCAGAAGATCCAGCTAGAGCTGTGGGGCCATATCGATAGGGGGATACACTAATCTCAGAGGGATACACTTTGTTGGGGAAGGGAAGCTCACAAAATCTGAAAAGGAAGCCAATTCTCAGAAGATCCCACTAATGTCCTACTGGACTGTCCAAAGGAGACACCAAGTTTCCTGCCTTGAATAGCACTTGTTCAATTAACACAGAGCTTTGCAGTCTGTGCCAAAGTAGGCCTAATGTTTCAAGCAATAACAATCTGCAGCCTTGCATTCTCCAGCCACTGAAGTTATAATGGCACTGCTTTGATTTTCTTTTAATCTCTCACCACTCTTCTGAAGAAAACTCAGGAGGAAAAATGATACTTGCAACCTAGCTCAGGAGATGGTGAATTTCTCTTAAGAGTTCTTACAGGGGACAGAAACCCTAGGCTTTACTTGTCTTAAAATTTTCTGAGATGAAAATGCTCCAGAATGACCTCAATAGTTTTGGGCCCTGACCTTTAGCACTGGCATTATCAAAGCCTCCCAAACATTTTTCTCAGTGGCTGAAGAGATTTTTAAAGACTCCACCCCGCTACTTCTCGTCCCTGGCCACACATCAGGACCAGCTAAAAAGTGAAAGTGTCAGTCACTCAGTCATGTCTGACTCTTTATGACACCATGGACCGTAGCCCACCAGGATCCTCTGTTCATGGGATTCCAGGCAAGAACGCTGGAGTGGGTTGCAATTTCCTTCTCCAGGGGATCTTCCCAACCCAGGGATTGAACCTTTGTCTCTTTATATCTCCTGCACAGGCAGGCAGATTCTTTATCATGTGAGCCACCAAAGAAGACCCCTGCAGGACCTTTCATAAAACCATAGCCCCAAAGTGATTAAATCAGAACCCCGGCATGTGACCTGCAAGGCAATTCCTATTTGGAAAGCACCCCCCCCCCCGCCCCCACCCAGAGCAGCCCAGGTAGAGAAGACAGTCCAACAGTCTGAGGCGTGCCAGGTATCACAGATGGGGCCCTTCACAATCAGCACAGTTACTCAAAAACTGCTGCTAAAGGCAGAGATGCCCCACGATTTGTCTTTCCATCACTGACACAGTGCTAGGCTCACATGCAAAGTCTTCATAGATAACTAGTAAAGGGATAAACAAATGAATGACACAGGTAATTCTAACTGAGCTACCAATTAGCTTTGTCCAATATCTATTGTTTATAAAAAAATGTCCTGCCTAATTAATAAAGGATGCTGGAAAGGTTACAAATAATCAACAAGCCTTCTCTAAATGCAGCTGGACATTCAAAACCACTAAGGAGTCAGAATGTGGGGGGAAGGGGACGGTAGAGGGAGGGAGAGGAGGTTGTGACTTAGGAGACAGCAACTTCAGATGCACCCCAGCTGGTGTCTCCAGCCAGGCCTCCCAACACTGGGGCAAACCCTGTAAAACTCCCCAGGGCGTTAGTGGCCCAGGCAAGCAGGTGTGACAAGGACCAGGGAGGACCAGACCAACAGAGAGTGAGGTTGTGCTCACCAGGGGCTTTTTCAGGGAAAGTCAGGAAAGACGGCGATGTATTCAGAAGCACAGGAAAACAACAAACGCCAGGTCTCACCAACCCACTCCGTCCTCATCAGACCCTCATCTAATGCCAAGACTCACTCCTGAACTCAGAGGCTGAAGGTCCAGTTACATAACAGAAGAGAGGGGCTTGGAACCTTCTGATGCCCTGCGTACTGTGATGCCTAATTTTATAGCAAGGTGGCTGGGCCGTGGGGCATGTAGATACTTGGTCCGACATTGTCCTGGGTGTGTCTGTGAGAGTGCTTCTGGATGGGGCTAACATTTGAATTCTTACACTGAGGAAAGCAGATTGCTCTTCCTGAGGTGGGTGGGCCTCATTCAACCAGTTGATGAATAGGCCAAAAAAGGTGACTGCTCCCTAAGTAAGTGGGAACTCATCCTGGCTGACTGCCTTTAGCTGGGACATCAGTCTTTTCTGATCTTTGGACAAGAACTTATATCATCAGTGTTCCTGCTTTTCAAGTCTTTGGATTCAGACTGGAGCTACGCATCAGCTCCCTCGGGTCCCCAGCCTGCCAACTCATCCGCAGATCTTGGGACTTGAAAGTTTCCATAAACATGTAAGCCATGTTCTATTGGTTTTGTTCCTGTGAAGCACCCTGCCTAATGCACAGCTACAGGTAAGGTCGTTAAGATCTGCAACCATTTGGACGTAGACTTATCTTTGTTACAGAATCAAAGTTGTATAATGCTTAGGCTGCTGGAGTAATTTTAAAACACACGAAGTGAAAATTACATTGAAAGCCCATTTGTCCACTCCCTCACTCTCTGTATGAGTCAGAGAGAACAAGCAAAAGATGGCCTTAGACCACAAAACAACCCTGTTTATGTAAGGAAAAAGGGAGCGTTCAAAAAGAACAACAGTGCAGGGCTTCCCTGAGGGCCCTGTGGTTAAGAACCTGCTTTGCAAGGCAGGGGATGCACGTTCAATCCCTGGTCAGGGAGCTAAGATCCCCCATGGGGCAGAGCAACTGAGCCCACGTGCTGCTACTACCCGAAGCCCGGGCACCATAACTCGAGAGTCCCTGTGTCTCAGCGCAACACCCCACCTGACACAGTGCGGGCCCCACGAGCCACAGCTAAGACCCAACGCAGCCAAATAAAGAAACAAACACTCGACAGCTAACGGTTAAATAAGGAGAAGACAGTGCAACACGCAGGCACGAGGGGTAGCCCACATCACACGGGTGAGTGCCGACTCCAGCTCTAAAAACCCAGGTGACTCTGCTCTCTGCCCCGGGTGTCAAGGAAGGCATCAGAGAGAGTGATTCATCTCTCTAGTGCTCCTGGGGAGGGAGGCCAAAGGCAGGGTGTGCTGCTCCCACTGGAGTGCAATTCTAGGTCTGGGAGGAGGAGAGGTTAGTTTCTTTGCCCTTTTCCATGCCAGTGGTGTGGACTTCTAGGCAGATGTCATCAGGCTTGGTTAGGTCAGGATACAAGCTGCAAAGCAATGACACTCTAAATTAACTGCTTGGTGACATAATCTATAATGTTAACTGAATGTTATTGATTCTTATCCAGAACAAGCGGGCACCAGGGCACAGAAACACTGGGATGTCAAATGGGCTTCATTCCAGGGCCTCAGTGTCCACAGATAAAGCTGGCTGAACCGGGTCAGTGGGTACTGCTACCATGGTCCTCGGTCATGATGTCATGGAGCCAGGCGTGGGGAGTAAGAGGCAGGTTTCAGACAATGCCATTGGGCAGGCAGCACACTAAGGTGTGTGAACGCTTTTTGTCCAAAGGGAGGGTATGGTCTGATTATTCCTCGTGGATTCTCTTATTTCTTCCAATAAATCTCCCTATAGTGGCTTCCCTGATGGCTCAGACAGTAAAGGGTCTGCCTGCAAAGAGGGAGACCTGGGTTTGATCCCTGGGTTGGGAAAGTTCCCTGGAGAAGGGAACAGCTACCCACTCCTGTATCCTTGCCTGGAGAGCCCCACGGACAGAGGAGCCTGGTGGGCTACAGTCCATGGGATTGCAAAGAGTCGGACACGACTGAGCGACCGTCACTTTCACTCTAGAGTCACAGCTGTTGTGCTTGCTGACCCTCCATAAACTCTATCCTCAGACCCAAGCCCACCACCATCACAATCAAGGAAGAAGAGTTGCCGTGCACCATGTTAAAGTCTGCCGGGGATTACGGAAGGATGAACCATCTACTCACACCGCCAAGCTTGCTAAAAACACCAAGCAGGGTCTGGTTAGATGCTGAACCAGCAGCATAGGCTATAAATAAGTTCAGAATGGGGGACCTCATGGAGGAGGAGACTCAAACAGGGCCCCCGAACATAGCAACTTGGAGGAGAGAGAGGAAAATAGAGGTTGAATCTCATGGAATTTCCAGGCAAGACAAGGAGGCAGGAAGCTCCAGGATTATTTGGGGAGCAAGCTGGATTTCAGTGAAGGGCTCGGGTCCACTAGACGCTGGGAAAGGAGACCACTATGAGAGGACGCTTGAAGCCTGCCAGGAAGGTAGGCCAGGGGCCGACAGAGCCAGGCATCCTGCTGCTTTCCGATGGGCTGAGGCGTGGTGAAAGCCATGTTGTCAGATGAATACAAGTCAGAGGCCTTGGGTAGGGTTGGCACTTGGCCATAAAGCCCAGGTGCTCCTTGAAAGCCCGCAGCTGAAAGGTAATTATCTTCCTGAAAACCGACATTCGAGACGCAAAGGTGCTCCAAGAAATTCAGATGAGTCTCAATAACACAGAAATGTGCTAACTTCACTTATTCATTCATTAAATGAACAAGAAGAAGGAACACGAGGATACGCTGAGGGGTGACAGTCTGTTCATTTTACATCTTGATTGCAGGGTTGGTTTCTGGATGTAAACATGTGCCAAAGCTTATTAAATTACACACCGCAAAGGTGTGCAGTGGATTGTATGTCCTTTAGGTCAATAAAGCTGTTCAAAAACATCATCAGAGTTATATGCATACGATCCATGCCTTTCCAGCTGGATTTTTATGATAACTCCCTTTTATTTTGCCCCCTTCTGACATCTTAATTTCCTCGTCTCTTTACCTCATACCTACAAGAACTCATAAGCTGCCTCTATCATAAGAAAATGATACACTGGCTTTTTCTAACACTAGCACTGACAGCACCTGGAAACAGGCTGGCTTTCTATGTGTCATAATAAAAACCGCTTAAGAAAAATGGATCTCATCAAGGGAGAAGATACACGGAGGCTACAGACAACCTCTCTCTGTGGTTCAGAAGCTTCTCTGATGAGTAACCCTTTGTTCTAAACTCCATCAGAGTGAACTCAACCTCCGCCCCCTGGGCTGGGTCCCTTTCCAGGGGGAAGTTGCTGTTTGACATATTGACAGCAACCATACTTCAGAGGCTGGAAGGCTTCATTTGTCTTTTGCCCTGGAGCCCGGTTCTGCCCTCTGTGGTGCGTCTCGACTCAGCAGGGTGAGCTGGGAGGCTGCAATTTCCCTAGCCCTCCTAGCAGGGAGAAATAAATAGCTCTGCTTTCCCCCTATGTTAATACTTGTGCTTGAACGTGAGGATGTGAGTTCAGTGAAGTGCCTCTCTCACCCTCTTTCACAGGTTAACCCTGCCAGCTACCGACTGGCACTTGCCATCTGCCTCTAGAAGGATGGAGTCACAAGCTGCTGTGACCTCTGACTTTCAATACCAAACGACAAATGTACAAAAACGGTACAAAAATTAGGGCTCTATTTATCACACATACGAATGCTAAATTTCCCGTTTCTTAAATCACCCCCAAGATTATTTTTAGCACATGCAGGTCATACTCAATAGCAGACCTGAATGAAATCTCAAAGTAACATGTATTTTTTTTATTTATAGCAAAATCATTCCAATATTTTCACTCTATAATATGGAAATTTGCATGTAAATAGCATGGCAGCCCACTCCAGTGTTTTTGCCTAGAGAATCCCATGGACAGGGGAGCCTGGTGGGCTACACTCCATGGGGTCACAAAGAGTCAGACTCGACTGAACAACTTAAAACAGCCACAAATAACCAACCCTGCAATCCATCTGCAGAGTTGGTTAGCTGTTCCACAGAAAGAAAAGGTAAAATTGCCTTCAGTTCAGTTCAGTTGCTCAGTCATGTCCGACTCTTTGCAACCCCATGGACTGCAGCATGGAAGGCTTCCCTGTCCATCATCAACTCCCGGAGCTTGCTGAAACTCATGTCCACTAAGTTGGTGATGCCATCCAACTACCTCATCCTCTGTCGTCCCCTTCTCCTCTTGCCTTTAATCTTTCCAAGTATCAGGGTCTTTTCTAAGGAGTCAGTTCCTCCCATCAAGTGGCCAAAGGATTGGAGCTTCAGCTTCAGCATCAGTCCTTCCAATGAATATTCAGGACTGATTTCCTTTAGGATAAACTGGTTGGATCTCCTTGCTGTCCAGGGAACTCTCAAGAGTCTTCCCCAACACCACAATTCAAAAGAATCAGTTCTTTGGCACTCAGCTTTCTTTATGGTCCAACTTTCACATCCATACATGACTATTGGAAAAACCATAGCTTTGACTAGAGGACCTTTGTTGGCCAAGTAATGTCCCTGCTTTTTAATATGCTGTCTAGGTTGGTCATAGCTTTTCTTCCAAGGAGCAAGCATCTTTTAAATTCATGGCTGCAATCACCATCTGCAGTGATTTTGGAGCCCCCCCCAAAATAAAGTCTGTCACTGTTTCCATTGTTTCCCTATCTATTTGCCATAAGGTGATGGGACCAGATGCCATGATCTTAGTTTTCTGAATATTGAGTTTTAAGCCAACTTTTTCACTCTCCTCTTTCACTTGCATCAAGAGGCTCTTTAGTTCCTCTTCACTTTCTGCCATAAGGGTGGTGTCATCTGCATATCTGAAGTTATTGATATTTCTCCCGGCAATCTCGATGCCAGCTTGTGCTTCATCCAGCCCAGCGTTTCTCATGATGTACTCTGCATAGAAGTTAAATAAGCAGGGTGACAATATACAGCCTTGACGTACTCCTTTCCTGATTTGGAACCAGTCTGTTGTTTCATGTCTGGTTCTAACTGTTGCTTCCTGACCTGCATACAGATTTCTCAGGAGGCAGGTCAGGTGGTCTGGTATTCCCAACTCTTTAAGAATTTTCCACAGTTTGTTGCAATCCACACAGTCAAAGGCTTTGGCATAGTCAATGAAGCAGATGTTTTTCTGGAACTCTCTTGCTTTTTCGATGATCTAATGGATGTTGGCAAATTGATCTCTGGTTTGATCTACTTTGCTCGCCTAAATATATGTAAATATAGGAAGCATTGTCTCCAAGCATTATTCACTGGACACTCAGAAACGAAAATGCATTAACTTCTATTTACTACTAACAAACTCACTGTTCGAAGTAACTCCTGGGCCTCAGCTCAGCGAGTCTGCGCCCCCTCAGGCTCCCTCACTCAGGTGTGTCCCTCCCTGGCCCCAGGCCATCTCAGCCACCCCTGCTCTGCAGCTCCTGCCGAAGACGCCTGCCTCATTAGTCAGGAGGGAACAGTCTCGTTTGCCTGTGCTTCATTGCTCAGTCTTGTCCAACTCTCCTGTGACTCCACGGACTGTGCCCCACCAGACTCCGCTACCCAAGGGATTTCCCAGGCAAGGATCCTGAGGTGGGCACCATTCCCTTCTCCCGGGGACTTCCCCACTCAGGGACCGAGCCTGCCTCTCTCTCCTGCTGTTGCAGGCAGGTTCCTTCCTCACTGAGCCCCCTGGGAAGCCCTGGCATTTGCATACGTTTCCATAAAGGTCCGTGGTTCCAGGCCTCGGATCACACTGTCTTCTCTGCTTGGACTCCATTTGGTCCATATGGGAGTTTTTTCTTTACTTATTTTTAAACATCTGGTTGAAATATCTCCTCTCTGTGGTCTTCCTCCAAGCTCCCTGCCTTCCAAATCAAATGAATTGTCCTGTTTGCCTATTTCAAGGGCACTTTATCCCTGCCTCTCTCTGGCACGTCTCACTCTCTGTGTTCTTACGCTAAATTTCTACATTCACCCTCCGAGATGATATGATGCCTTCACACCCAGAAACAGTCAAGGAACTGAAATGTGTATCTGACTGATTAACAGGTAATAGGTATTAGCTAACTTTTACAGGAATCAAATTCGGGCATCTTATAGGCAGGAGAAGTTTGCTGTTTGTAGGTGAGGTACTCAAATAAGAATTGAGTTGTAGTGAAGGAATAGATGATGCTATTAACCAGTTCAACAAAAAGAGGGGAAAAAATCAATGTTAAAAAGAAATTCGATGCTTACTGCCTGCTCAGTTGAAGACTTTTTAAAATCTTTGCAGGACTTTCCTGGTGGTTCCATGGTTAAGAATTTGCCTTCTAATTCAGGGGACATGTGTTCATTCCCTGGTCAGGGAATTAAGATCCCACACACCCAGGGGCAACTAAGTCTGTGTGATGCAACTACCAAGCCCACATGCCCCAACTAGAGAGAAGCCTGCACAAGGAAAGATCCCACATGCCACAAGTAAGAGCCAATGCAGCCAAAAATAAATAAAATATTTGGGGCTGGTGCACTGGGATGACCCAGAGGTATGTTATGAGGAGGGAGGAGGGGGGAGGGTTCAGGATGGGGAGCACATGTATACCTGTGGCGGATTCATGTTGATATATGGCAAAACCAATACAATACTGTAATTAACCTCCAATTAAATTTAATAAATTTATATTAAAAAATAAAATAAAATCTTTGCAAAGACAAGGACTCATAATCTAAAAGGCTTCTCCTTTCAATGTGTCTTTACCTCCCCTCTCATCATTCCTGCAGCTTGAAACAGAAGAGGATACTCAAGCATAGAGAGAAATCCACCAACATTTGCCCCCAAAAGGCTTGGGTTAAACGGTTAGGGCTTTTCCTGCACCCTTTTCCTAACTAATAAACAGAGAGTGGAAACACTCTACTTCCTAAAGCAAAAGGCTATCTTAAATTCTACGGTGAACACAGAACAATGCAAGGATAATGTCTTTGGATAAAGGCTAATAGCCAAACTACCTAATAATGTTAACAATTCTAAAGAAGGGTCAGGCAAGAACGAAAATAACAGAGAAAAGGAATATTTTCGGGTGTTTTCAGATCATATGGTAATGTTAATATCAGCATTATGATTGAAGTTCATGCTAACTGATTAAAAATAGACTTGATGAATTCCTAGGTGATTCATACTAAATCATAGATTTTTATGTAGACATAAATTGGATGTAAGCTAGCTCCATCCATCCATCCATCCGTCCATTCACTCACCCATCCATCCACCCATCCATTGATCCATTCTTCCTTCCTTCCTTCCATTCAAGGATACTCAGTACACCCACCCTCAGCCTATGAGCTGTAGTTAAAGATTAAACAAGAGGTTGTGTGCACAGGAGGAAAAAAGAGAAACCAGCACTTGTTAATGAGACAGCTCCCAAGGTCGCTCATGATGTAGGTAATCTCATGAGTCTCTCACAGAATCTTACAGGATAACTAATCTAATACATTTTACCAATAAGGCAACTGAGGGAAAGTGTTTAAGGAACCCTTCAATTTACCCTAAATAAGTCCATTTGCCTCCTAAAGTGGGTTTGGGTTCTTCTACATACTCATTGTCAAGGATAATTATTAGTCTTCATTAAAATGCTGGTAACCATGTTTACACGGTAACACTTTAAAATCTTACAAGTATTGTGTGTATTTCTGGTGGCTCAGATGGTAGGGAATCTGCCTGCCATGCAGGAGACCTGGGTTCAAACCCTGGGTCTGGAAGATCTCCTGGAGAAGGGAATAGCTACCCATTCCCGCATTCTTGCCTGGAGAATTCCACGGAGAGAAGAGCCTGGCGGGCCACAGTCCCCGGGGTCGCAAAGAGTTGGACACGACTGAGAGACCAGCACTAGCAGATGTGTATCACATACACTCGCCTTTCCAATCAGTAACTTGGCTCAGATGTGCGCAGAAAATACCGTCAAAGGTCAGAGCACAGAGTCTCCATCCAGCAAATTACTGACTGCAAATGAAACATCAACAGACTCTCCAGTCCCCAAGATTGTTTGCTGGGTTTCTCTGCAAACATATCATTTGCTTTTGGTTATTAACTATCAAACAAATTATCTGACAGTTGACATCTTATACATGAACTCCCCCATTGCAAATATTCAGCATACTTTATTTCAAAAGCATCTGAAAATAGGAACTTTCTAGATTCCTACATGAGCACGAGGCAGTGTAGGCTTCTTAAAGATTTCATTGGTTAGGAATAGTTCTTTGAACGACCATCCCATGAAAAAACTATCTGATGCTCTTTTTTCCTTCACAAAGTAACAGCTCTTTCCAGGACACAAGGTGAATGTGCGGGCTTTTTAGAGCTTTGGGGAAAAAATTGGTCCTATTTATCCTAGGTCCATTCCTTCGGACTATCAGAAAGATCCACCCATCTGCTTAATCAATAGCAAATGCAAAGAATCTGTTCTGGTTCACTAGGGGTAGGGAGAAAAGTCTTTAAAGAAAACCAATACCTCAGCCGAGTTCCTGAGCACATTTGCAGAAGAAATGATACACGATGAATTAAGTGTATACTTAGGCCCTTCTTATGCTGGCAATGAATACAAAGGTAAAAAGAATTGCCTGTTTATTATTTCAAGATTAACATCTGATTTGCAAAAATACATTCTAACCCAGGAATCCATCGCCTTTTGAGAAGGAAGAGTTGTGAAATAGTTCTTTGAAATCTTGACATTACTGGGTTCACTGATGCTGCTGCTATCAACTCTCTCTGCCTCCAGTGCGAATTCCGGCCACCTTCACCTAGAAGAGTAGGCAGAGGTATGACCCTGTAACTGCCTGGAGACTTGCAGGGGCCAAGCCGGGACTTCAGGCAGCACGGTTCCCTCAGACCTCCTGCTCCAGCCAGCATTAGTTACACACTCGGTAGGTGAGAGAAAGCCCACTTTGCATTGATTTTGCAAGTTCAGGAAAGAGGAGGTCTTTTTCCTGCCCTCCATTCTTTATCCCTCAATATCAATCAGATATGCATTTTAGCTTCGGGATCATAAAATATTTATTAACTTCCAGCTTTTAATGTTCACGAATAAAGAACCAAATTAATAATTTTTGAGTGTTGGTTAACAAGAACCAAAGAACTTTCTATAAAGGGACAGGATTCGAGGCCGATAAAGAGCCGTGACTGGGTCTACCTGATGTCCAAATGCCTGACTGCACAACCTCACTGGTGAATGGAACCCTTAGAGACTCTGAGAAGTAGAACTGTTCAAGTGTGTTCTAGCTTGCTTTCCTTCAAGAGCTGAGAGCAGTTGCTCTGGTCTGCAAGGAAGAGACACACTAAAATAAAAGGGAGGTCACAAAGAGAAATGCAAATACAGGGAGAGTCTCAAAGGTCTCAACCCAGAGATACATGAAATGGTGGAGAGGGAAAGTGGCCGATGGAAGCCTGTGTCACGACATCACTTACTCCACACTCTCGGGGGGCCAGGAGGTATTGGGCTGGATAAGAAGTTTGTTTGGGTTTTTCCGTTAGATCTTATAGAAAACAAGCTTTTGGCCAAACCAATCATATTTTCCTTCTTCAATGCGTCTGCAACCCTAGGACCTCTGCTGTGTCCTGAAGCAAACATCCCACTGGGATGAGTGCAGTCAGCCTCCCTCAAACAAGTGAGGGTGTCCTGGACATCACTAACTGAACACCCAGCATGTTCTAGTACTTTCAAGATGCTGTATCATGCTCAGTCACTCAGCTGTGTCCAATTCTGGGACCCCATGGACTGTAGCCCGCCAGGCTTCTCTGTCCATGGGATTTCCCAGGCAAGAATACTGGGGTGAGTTGCCATTTCCTCCTCCAGGGGATCTTTCTGACCCAGGGATCGAACCCATGTCTCCTGCATCTATTTACATTGGAAGGTGGATTCTTTACCACTGAGCCACCTGGGAAGCTCCATAGATACTGTGTGTCTGTGTATGTGTGTGTGTGTGTCTGTGTATATATATATATATGTATATATATATATATAATTCAATTTAATCTTCACCCCAAAACATTTAGAGTATAACTAACATTAGCAGCTTCATCTTACACAGGAGGAAATTTGGGTTCAGAGAGCTTAACATCTGCCTCCTCTCACCCAGAGAGGTGATGGGAGAATCTGGATTCAAATTCTGATTTGTCTGCAATGCCATTGCCTTTTCAAGTAAATTACCCAGGTGGGTTGGTGGATTGGTTAGTTTTTGGAGGAGAAGGAATTGCTATCCTGTCTGACTTCCTCTTTGGATGACCAGCTTTAAAATAGTCTTTCTGACTTCCTAACAACCTGAAGAAAACGGTTTGGAGGTAGAATCACAAGACATTAGACCATCTACGGAAACCTGGTCTAACCTCATCCCATCACAGACAAGAGGCAAAGGTTCATAGAGCGGAAAGTGTTTCCCCCTACTAAACGCAACACCCAGGGGCAAAGACACAGTTAGATTCCAAGGACTCAGACTATTTTTTCCCTGAGACCCGAAGAAAGCTTGACTGAGAGTTGGATGTGGAGCCGACCTGGCACAGGAAGACGCAATATCGCGACGTGGGAGCAGCCCTGAACGGTCCAGGGGAGGAGCCAAACGCCAGCAAGGGCTTCAAACTGCTTTTCACGTTTGTGCCATGACTTAGGCAAGATCCCACTGTAGTTTGTTTGCCTTTTTTTTTTGGCCACACGGCTTACAGGATCTTAGTTCCTGGATCAGGGTTCAAACCTGGGTATCGAGAGTCAAAGTGCAGAGTACTGACCACTGGACTGCCAGGGAGTCGCCATATTTTCTTTTACTGAAATGCACAAATGAGGGATTGCACATTTAAATGCATTAGTGTTAGCTGAACATCAGTATAAATGCTCTGGGCTTTCAGAGGATCTATGGTTATAGGTGTGGGAGTGTGTGTGCTTATTAGACATCTTTTTGTCCCAAAGAAATGTGGACAGATGAATGAAATGTTTACCCCTCAAACTCAACTACCTTTAAATGTACAAAAGATAGGGGTGGGGTTCTTCTGTCTAGTTCTGAAAGCATCAGCCAAGTTTTTGAGACTGGAAAATTGCACAAACAACATCAGATTTAGATACCCCCAAGCCACAATCCACTATTTCTTTTTCTCTCACCTCTACTGGTTTATAAATTAATTAAAGCAAGGACTGTGTCTTAATTTTTGTATACCTAACACTGTCTTAGACTTCAGTGACAAGAAAGACAAGCATGTATTTGAGAGAAAGTATATTATTTTTGCTGGTTTTATTCCCTTGAAACTAGAGTTCACTGCTCTTAGGACCAAAAATATCCCATTAGGGAATTAAAAATTCAGATGGCCATTAGATGCTTTGTCCACACTAAGGATATTTGAAGTCTTCAGCCTGAAACGCCACTTTGGGGGATTGAAGGCCTTCGTAAGTTTCACTGTACCACTTTCAACTCATCCTCTCTTGAAATGAACAGAATATTAAGAACCACCCCAACCATAATACAAACTGTGTAGTGCTTTCACCTTGAGAAATGACCACTGGAATCTTGGTATATAGAATGGGAGAGCTCGGGAAGGGCCTTCAGATAATACGGTTGTTCCTGATTCTGGTTGCCCAGTAGAATGAGCTGGGGAGCTTGGAAAAAAATATGTTGGCATCAGAGGCTCCACCAGCAGTGACTCTGAGTTAATTGGAGTAGGGCAGAGCCTGGGCATAGTAGGAAAAAAAAAAGATTTCTGGGAGATTATCTTCTACTACCCAGACAGCAGATCACACTAATTTAATCGACACACTTCTTCGCAGTATTACAGGTGAGAAAACCAATACTCAGGGAGGTAAAATGACCCTTTTGGACAAAAGCCTGGGAAAGACGGGCTTGCGGCAGAATCCCTGCACCCTGCTCACCGCTCTAGGAGATGGCAGAGCCTCTCAGGAGTGTGGCTACGCTGCAGTGCTCGGGCTTGGCCTGTTTACTGACACTGTCGTCAATAATTGAGAGTCCATGGGGACAAAACAAACCACCTCTTTCGCCTTCTAGGGTAAACTGGACCAGCTTTTCTGATGTACAGGTGTCTGTCATTAAACATGTGTTGCATCAAATGCCTTCGGTTGGCATCTGATAACTGGCTTCACAGATTTTCTGGTGAAAACAAACCGTCACTTGGCCACGGCATGCATGCAGTCTAAACAGCAGGGCCTTTTAAAGCAGCCATTCCAAAAGTGTCCTATTTCTGACTATTGCAGGTGGACCAGTCCTGGGTTTGTTGAAACACCCCCAGCCCCTCTCTTATTTCCCCTTGCTACCAATACCCAGTCAACCCTAAAGGAAATCAACCCTGAATATTCATTGGAAGGACTGACACTAAAGCGGAAGCTCCAATATTTCGGCCACTAGATGCAAAGAGCCAACTCACTGGAAAAGGTCCTGGTGCTGGGAAAGACTGAGGGCAGGAGGAGAAGGGGACGACAGAGGATGAGATGGCTGGATGGCATCCCCGACTCCATGGACATGAGTTTGAACAAGCTCCAGGAGACAGTGAGGGACAGGGAAGCCTGGCGTGCTGCCGTCCATGGGGTCCCAAAGAGTCGGACACGACTGAGTGACTGAAGGACCACCACCAATAACAAAATATAAAATTACAGAAGTGGCCATGAGTGGACTGCCACCGACCCTGACTGCAGACCACCAGGACACATTCCCTGCAAAACTGCCAGGGTCCCTGGAGGAGTTTTCACTGGATTATGTGGTGGCACTGGGCTGGGGGAGATGGGATTGGCTCCATCCAGCCCACCTTGACAGGCTGGCAAACTGGGAGAAACTAGACAAGCCTTGCCGTTTGCCTGTGATGCTGCAAGGCTGCTCACCATTCAGGGTCTTCTCCATCCTTGCCCTGAAACTGTTTTTGAATCTATCTCTGATTTTTAAAAGTTTTATTAACAATAGGCTGAGTTATCAGCATAAAATGACCATGAAAGGGGGGATGAATAATTCAGAACTGAGACTACAGAGTAATTACATCACCCCTTTAAATCCCGGTCTCTAAATAATGAAGGAGGCCCTCAGATTATTTAGAATGTGCTTCCTTGTCTGTGCTGTGCTGTTGGCTCGTGAAACCCTGGATGTCTCTTTACATCGATCCGAGGCCTCCTTCCAGAGAAGAGGGCCAATGTACCGCTGCTAGTTTGTGAGTCTGTGCGCATCAGATGACGCTAAGGGGCCCCGGGCTCTCCCTTCCAGATGCAGCTTCCTGAGGGGTTCATCTGAAGCTCTGGGGTGTCAGATACAATGTTTTTAGATCACTGGAGGTGTTAATAGCTAAAACGAAACAGTCTGTGAAAGAGGAAAGGACACTCAACCATGAACCTTTCTGAGAAACAATCCAGACAGATATTGGGTGAATCGGGGGCAGAGAGTAATCTGTCTTCCATGTGCTGAGATTAACTCTCAAGGCTGGAAGGAACCATTCCCTCTTCAGATGGAAAATGAAGGGCCTTAAGCACTTTTGCCCAAGATCAAGAGACTAATCCCAGCAAATGGTTGGACCTTCAGCCCAGGGCTATGCAGGGAGCATATAGTGCTTCTCTAATTTCATCACTGAAATATTTTCAACATGCTCTTCGCTCAGATGAAATACCTACACACACACACACGTATGCATGCACATATATACATTACATATTACACATATTCTTCCATTTGAGGAGGAATTGTTTTGGCTCCACCCAGGTGAATGTAGATTAACTGGCTTAAGAAGTAATTTCACAACTCCTGGCAAACTCACATTATCCGATCATTCCAAGTTCAGAGAAAGAGATATCCTGACTTGCTAAGTGTTTGGCTAAGCACAGCTATCACACCAGGCCCTTCCCCAGTGACTCAGAGCATCACACAGTTCACCTACAGTCAGAGATGCATTTCGTGCACGACTCCCTGTTGCTTATTCATCTAAGGAAGTGGTTTCTATCAGGGCACCGGTACACACTCAAAAATCAGAGTCAAATAACATCAGGCGAGATGGAAACTCACCCACGTTTTCTGCATTTCGTATTGAGGACTGAAAATCACCCTCAGGGTTATTTGTTCCTTCCCAGGTGCTAAACACTCCAGGGTTTTGACTGATTGCTGGAAGGCGTGGACATTCCCCACCTCCCTGAATCCCAGCTTAACTACTCAGGAAGGAATACTTGTTGCTCTGAATCCAGATTCTGACAACCAAAAAAGAGCCATGATCACAGAGATGCTTCATCCTCCCAAGAGGAGGGGTGAAAGCTGAAATTCCAGGAGCCGGCTGTTGAGGCTGGCTTGACACCGTCCCCCTCACGACACAGGATCATGGGAACCGTCTACAGTATACATCTCATGCTTGATGCTTGGTGATTACAATTGCCTTTGACTCTCTAATGCTTTAATAGTGCCACACAAAGCTTGAACATTCTTTGGCTTTTTCCTTTCTAGTCACCCAGGGCTTCTGATAAATTCTATAGTTGGGAAGAAAACACACAGAGACCTCACTTCCACAGGATTTTATCTGTTAGCTATCACTTTCGACACTCTTCCCAGAGGCTAAGACCAGAACACGCCAGCTGATCCACGGGGTCGGGGGCAGTAAATATACCCCGCCATCAGGCAGCAGCTCAGATTCTAGACTGCCGTTTCTAGAAAACTTTTGCTGGGAGTAAACACCCCAAGCTGAACTGACTGCTGATTGCATCTGCTGCAGATTAGCTAAAATTAAATTCGGAACCTTGGGCAAGACATCAAGTACGCACAGTGGAATCCCCCCATGTGAGTTTTGGAAGATAATGCAAATATCTCATGACACACCACCCCCGAGCAGCTCAGCTTTTTAATTTTCCTTTCAGGAATTAAACTCCCTCTCCCCTCCAGTAAGTTGATTTGTGTCCTTCTACTCACCCTCCAAAACTGCTTTAATCTGCTCACTCTGGGCAGTCTGGACGTGCTCATCTCTGTGTGCTGCCGGTCGGAGGTGCATCGGCCAGGAAGACGGAGGGACTCCCTGGGCTGACGTGAAGCAGAGTGAGGGCTGATGCCTGGGGAGTCTTGCAACCAGAGACACTCCTTGGCTTTTAATACCGCTTTCCAACAACCACAGAGTCGTCCGCTCAGCACAAAGCAACCAATAGCTGCACAGGACAGTCTCAGCCTCTGAGGATCACAGCGGAGCGGAGAGACCCCTCGACCGGCCAGTGGGGGCAGAGGGAAGACCTGGGTGTTGGCAGTCACCCCAGAGCAGCCTCCCCTGGTGCAGAACCGGAGGTGTTCTTCCACGGCCCTATTTTCTGCTTCCTGCTTCACCTGGGCTAAATCAGAGATCACATTCTGCTCTGGGAAAGCCAGACACTAATGATCGTCTCAGCTCAAATTTGCTCAGCCTGCCCGAGGCGGAGGGTCCCCGTGCTGGCCCCGCTGGCCTTGCCTTCTTGTTCTGGGTTCTGACCAGGGGCAGGTGCAGAATATGGGCCCTAATTCCTGATAAAGGGTAAATGCTGATGCTAGATTGGCTGCGTCTGCTCAGGAAAAGAGAGATCTGGTCCTTATCCATTTGATCGTATGCAGAGAACAAGTATTTCAGAGCTGTGCTAAGTAGTGTTCTGGATATGGAAGAATGTATCTACAGAAGCCCGCCACCCCCACACCTCAGGGCCCCCAGCAGAGAGGAGCCATAGGCAGAGGGCAGACCCAGAGTTCATTGTGCTCACTTCGACTCCCATCCTGTAACAGATTCATCCCAGCCATGTTCTGTGTACGCCAGCTCCACGCTGGGCACGCCCATGTGAGCACACGGAAGCCAGCTCTGTGACTGCGACGTTTGCAGCCAGTCTGGTGTGGTAGCAATTTAATGACCCGCCATTCTCTCCTGAACAGACCAGCCCACCTCTGAGACCAAGAGCCTCTCAAGGGCGGAGGCCGGACCACTGTCTCTTAGTATCGCACCCAGCACCCAGCTCAGCGTGGGGACCCTGAGAACAGTCAGTGACGGAGGCAGGGAGGAGGCGGGCCAGGGAGGGATGTACATCAGGGAGCCCCGAGACTGTCTGGGCTGCACGCAGGTGCCCCCGTCATCCACCTGGAAGAGAGACTCCTCCGAGGTGATTCTACCTTTACAGAAGTTTAGCCTGAAGGACGGAACACCGTTAGATAATTCACACCCAGATACCTTTTCCAAGGTGAGGAGCCTCATCTAAACAGTCACTTCCACTCCCCACCACCACCTCTTGTCTTTCATCACCAGGTAGGATACAGTGAACTCATTTCTGGGGGATTTTCTTGTTATAGGACATTAGTACTGTGAAACTAACACATTTAGAGGGTGGTTTAGAGCCTGGGATAAAAGGAATGAGCCAAAGATCTTGAGAAAATCAGCTTCACTAAACCACAAAGGGCAAGGGAAGGGAGGAGGAAGAAGAGAGAAGAGTGTGGAAGGCCCGGAGAAATCGGAGACTGGGGATTCCAGCGGGCAGATGGAGACACGCTCACACGGTGCACAAGCGTCTGTGCTGGAGAAGTGAATTCCACCACTGGGAGCATCAGTCTTTAGCCCAGCCTCACCTTGACTCCAAAGAGCATCTGCCAGGAAGAACACCATCTCTGGACTCAAGAAAAGTGCTCGAGGGCACAGAAGGAAAGAGCAGAGAGGAAGGAAGATTCTGGAGACAGAGGAATCGAACAGGAAGCCTACTTCCGAGATAACACCACGAGACCAGGCTGCAAGGGCAGGAGAAAGCTAGGAATGCCTGCATCTATGCTCTTGCTCTTCATCCCTCAGCTGCTGAATGAGGATCTATCCTCACGGAGAGGCAGCACTGGGTTGGTAATATGGGAAATACGCTGAATCACACAGCACCAGAGACATGGGCTGAAACCTCCTTGTCATCACAGAGTACCAGGAGTGGCTCCTTTCTGGAAGCTGCCTGAACATTCGTCTCTCCATTAAACACCATACGATGATCCACTGTGTGGGGATAGTGCTGGTTGCTGAAGAGTTTTGGCTCAGCATCCCTGGGCACACATTAGGGGATAATTCCTGGTCCCTTTTGATCGGCAGGAAGCACGTGACGGGTCTGGTCGGTGAGCTCTGGAAAGAAGCAACGTGCCACTTCCACATCAGGCCTGACACTGCCAGAGCAAAACACTCTCAATCTGGTATGGCGATGGGCCGAGGAGGTGGAGACCTGCAACGGACACGTGGCTTTTCTTCCTTGAGCCTTGGAGCTCCTGGGTATGTTTGTTACTGAAGCATAACCTAGCCTATACTGACTGTGACGACCTGTCAATCATTTCCTTAGTTCGTCTTCTCCCAAAGCAATCAGCAGAACAAAACTGTCGATGTGTGGTGGTACTCTGCAGTTTTTGAAGTCAGGAGATCAGGTTGTTTACCTTCCTGAACCCAGGCAGGATCACCCCTCAACAGCCAGACTGAGAGCCACGAGGCTGACCCCAGAGGTCACGATCAGACACTCCATGAATGCACCATCCCTCAAGAAAAGAATGAGATAATGCCACCTGCAGCAACATGGATACACCTAGAGATGACCATAGCAAGTGAAGTAAGTCAGAGAAAGACAAACACCGTAAGATATCACTTATATGTGGGATCTAAAAAAAAAGATACAAATGAATGACTCACAAAATAGAAAGGAACTCACAGTCACAGACAACACACTTACAGCTACCAAGCGGGAAGGGGAGGAGGGATAAATTAGGAGTTTGGGGTTAACAGATATAGACTAGTATATATAAAATAGATAACCAACAAGGACTTACTGTATAGCACAGGGAACTATAGGAGAAGGAAATGGCAACCCACTCCAGTGTTTTTGCCTAGAGAATCCTGTGGACAGAGGAGTCTGCTGGGCTGTTGTCCACAGGGTCACACAGAGTCGGACACGACTGAAGCGCCTTAGCATGCATGCACAGGGAACTCTACTCAGTATCTTATAATCTATAAAGGAAAAAAAATTTGGAAAAGGATACACACACACACACACACACATATAGTTGTTGTTTAGTTCCTAAGTCGTGTCCGACTCTTTGGCGACACCACTGACTGTAGCTTCCCAGGCTCCTCTATTCACGGGATTTTCCTGGCAAGAATATTGGAGTGGGTAGCCATTTCCTTCTCCAGGGTATCTTTCTAACCCAGGTATTGAACTCATGTGTCCTGCACTAGTAGGTGTGTGTGTGTATATATATATATATATGTGTGTGTGTGTGTGTGTGTGTATATATATCTATATCACTTTATTGTATACCTGAAACTAACACAATACTTTAAATCAACTATACTTCAATAAAAATAAAAATTAAAAAAAATAAAATGGCAAGAGGCACGATTTAAGTCTATATACAGAAGTAAGGGATCCAAGTGAGAGCTTATAAGCTAATATTATAGCACCTTCATTGGAAAAGACCCTGATGCTGGCAAAGATTGAAGGCAGGAGGACAAGGGGATGACAGAGGATGAGATGGTTGGATGGCATCACCGACTCGATGGCCCACGTGCTGCAGTCCACGGGGTTGCAAGGAGTTGGATGCAACAGAGTGACTGAACTGGTAGCACCTTCTATACTGAATACATTTGTAAACAAAGCTATCCGTTGTCTGCCACTTGTGTCCAGGAGAAGCCTAGATGTGGTGAGCTTGGCTTCTTCCCCACCATTGGATGGAGGGAGAGAGGGCTCAGGATATGAACTTTCAGCTGCCACTGACGGGCCAGTGATATTTAGGCCATTCATATCCAAGGCTCTGATGTTTCACTCAAAAGCAACACTGGGAAATTCCTGGCACCAGAGCAGGCGAGGGCAAAGAATTACCGTTGGGATGTAGAGGGGTGGGGAGATTGGAACGCCTCTCAAATTATGCCCAGTCACCACCATCTGGACAGCAGCATCCTCTTCCTATTTGAAGTGCAGTAGGACATTACTTCAGAGAAGGCAATGGCACCCCACTCCAGTACTCTTGCCTGGAAAATCCCAAGGATGGAGGAGCCTGGTGGGCTGCAGTCCATGGGGTCGCTAAGAGTCGGACTCGACTGGGCGACTTCACTTTCACTTTTCAGTTTCATGCATTGGAGAAGGAAATGGCAACCCACTCCAGTGTTCTTGCCTGGAGAATCCCAGGGACAGGGGAGCCTGGTGGGCGGCCGTCTATGGGGTCGCGCAGAGTCGGATACGACTGAAGCGACTTAACTGCAGTGGAAGCAGCAGGACATTATTTTAATTGGAGGAAAAAAACCGAGATAAAGAAGTGGTCATAATCTTACGAGTGTAAACATTTTACCGGAATTTGGAAGCTCTCACAAGCCATTTTCAAGGACTATTTGCCTATATTTGGGAGTCGAAATGCATCGGGTCTGCATGTCATTTATAGATCATGTCAGCATGGAAACAGAGCAAGTTAATACATTCAGGGCTCTTCAGCATTCCATTTAAGTCATAAGTTAAGCAACACGGAGAGCTACAGGAACCGATACTGCTGACAAAATGATTCCAAGCCAGGGGACGTGACTTCTAGTATTTCCCCTTTAAAAAGTCTTTGAAGTAAGACCTGTGGGCTAAGCACCAAGAAAAGCTGATTAATATTTAATTCCTGGCTGATAAAAATAACGTGAGCTTGAGTTTATATGATCTTGGAAAGGTAGGTATGATGGATCTATAACCCCGGAAACAGACCATGGAGAACTTTCCCATCAGAAGAACTTTAAGTCACTGGATAATCTGGGGAAGAAAACACAGGTCTCATTCTTCACCATATAAAGCTTTACAAAGTGATATTCTGCCATGATTATCATATATTCTTTAAGTCATTTGTAGTTTTGTGATCCGGGTGACTTCTAAGAAAAGGATATAAAACTCACATATTTTGTTAATAAGCCATATTTTCCAAAGTACCTTGGACTTCCCTATATTTCTACAAGGAAAGGGTTTTTCAGTGTTTTAAATCAGAATCATCTTGTGAGATTCCAAGTCTTTGTGACATTGCAGGCAAACCAAGAATTGCAGCGTCATTTTTAGCTTAAATGTTCTCAAACATAACATGAATAATTTATTGATTTTTAAATAAGTGAGTCTATCTTCACTTAAATTTTCACCTTATTAAAATGGCCTAAAGTGAATTGCCTCAAAGCCATCACAAAATACTGTGCAATGCTGCTGAAAGAGAGAGGACATAGAAAATTAACAACTAAGAATGTCTTTCCACATTTTCAAAAGATGTGCGTGACACAAAATCAGGCCGGCTTCCCAGGGCAAGTCAGTGGCTACTAGCATGCCTAAGACACAATAAGCCTCACAACCAAACCAGGGTTTTGATTCTGGGGGGAAAAGGAGGTGACAGCTGTGACTGATTCTGGTTTGATGGGAGAGGGAGCTGGAGGTCATGGTTAGCAAAAGCTGTATAGTCTCCCCTGAGTTATGGATAATTATAGATTACTTATTATTTGATTTTCAGAACAGTCATGAAGTAATCACTTGTATTCAGAATGCCTGGATTTTAGGTAGCCAAGAATTTGCCTCCAGAATATCAACACCCAGGTCTATGGCATCCAATCCAACGTAAATAACCATTTCAAGACACACACTGTCGAATCTGACTCCACTGGCCACTTAAATATTCTTTACTCAAGCTTTACATAAACACGCTGCACTACCATCTTGAACCCTCATTTTAGCCTCTCTTTGCTCTGCAGTAATCTACAAACTCAGGTGTGCAAGAATACCTAATCCTCTTTAAAATATCTGATGTTCTGTCCGACGGAATGAGAGGCAGCTCGGTCTTGCTCACCACGAGGGATCCCCCCAGGACTGGTCCAGGTCTGTGGGTTTCTGCAGTGCTAAAGCCCAGGGAGGAGCCTTCAGGCCATCTGTCATGGGTTACAGGACGTTATGTCATTCTGCATCATTCCTTTAAGTGCGGTAATCCTGCTGCTTTGGGGCTGCCTGGGGACACAGAATACTTTGGAGGGGCTAGGGGCCAAACAGCCCAGGACTCGGTTTCCAAAAGGACTCTATCAAGCCTTCCCCTTGGGGTCTTGCCGCTTCTGCTTGGCTCCATCTTGAATCAACACACAGACGCTGCTCCAGGCAGTCATGCCAACTTCTCTTCTCTTCTCTTTTTGGTCTGGGGCAATTTCTTCTCTTACTGCTTCCAAAAGCTCTCCAACCTCCCCGCCCAGAATGGGACCCTTAGACATACACCGAAAAGGGCTGTCACAGAAGGAGACAGGGGTCTTTTCATCGCTTCACTATTTACAATAGCCAAGAAACAGACACAACCCAAATGTCCATCGACAGATAAATGGGTAAAGAAGACGCTGTACATAATATAATAGAATACTATTTCACCACAAAAAGGAACAACATTTGGTTATTTGCAGAGACACGGACGGACCTAGAGACTGTCATACAGAACGAAGCAAGTCAGAAAGAGAAAGGCCAGTGTGTTATGATACAACACGTATATGTGGAATCTGAAGAACTTGCATAGATAATCTTACTTACAAAGCAGAAACAGAGACCCAGATGTAGACATCAAACACATGGGTATCAAGGAGAAAAATGGCGGTGGGATGAACGGAGAGACTGAGATTGACTCTGTTGACTATATACACCCTAGTGTGTATAAAACAGGTAACAGGGACCTCTGCCCAATGTTCTGTGGTGACAAAGAGGGAATATATGTATACGTGTGTGGCTGCTTCACTTGGATTTACAGCAGAAGCTAACCCAACACCGTAAAGAAACTATACTCCAATAATTTGTTTTAATTGTGGAATTCTATATGAATGTTAGCTGTACCTTGCAGGACAGCGTCATAGCTGATGACTTCCTTCTCATCTACAGAGACCTGTGATTGAGGTCCTGCCTTTGGAAGAGCACTGAAACAGAAGCTTTACCTAGAGTCAGTGTCTTCCGGAGAGTCCTTTCTATAAGCAGCTCTGACTTACTAAAGCTCCATCGTGTCCGCTAGGGACGGGCAGAGAAACTCCATTTGCTGTACTTTCCTGCCTTCCTGTGGCTTTTGGCTTTGTGGTCAGAGACTGAAGCGGTGAGCCAGAGAAAACAATAATACAATGATGGTCAGCATGAAAGCACTTTAAAAGGGGGTGGGGATCCTCGAGGCCTCAGGTGTTTCAGAGTTTGCTCAACAACGATTTCTTTGCTTCCTGATCAAATGGTGAAGGTTAACCTCCCGGTAGTAATTGCAGGATGTTGTCTCTGCAAAGATTTTGTCTCCAAATTGGAAATGACCTTTTGTTCTTCAAAGCTCATTGAACAGAAATGTGCAAATTCTCCCTTCTGTGGGAATGAAGTCTCACCAAGACTTCAAATTGACTCTCACAATCTGGGCGTGCTCACCTCTTGGTGTTCTGGGAGGGGCCCTGGCTGGTCAGAGGGCTGGATGCTGGGATGCAGGCAGTGTGGTTTCCTGGAAAGAGCCCCGGACGGGGAGTCAGGGCCTTGGTGTTCCTGCCTCAGCTCTCACAGTTACGATTATGGTGTGTTCACCTTTCCTCTATGAACCTCATTTTTCTTTACTGCCAAAGGTACTATTTTCTGTGTGTCGGTGTGTTATTCCAGGCACTACAAATACTTTAGAGAGTACTTGAGTACCATTGCTGTCACCACCATGGCTGGCAAGGCAGGCAAGTTTGGGTAAAGGAAGAGCTCTTCATTTCAAAGTGCTGGTCTCTCAGTCGTGTCTGACTCTTAGTGACACCATGGACCTGCCAGGCTCTTCTGTCCGTGGGATTCTCCAGGCAAGAATACTGGAGAGGGTAGCCACGCCCTTCTCCAAGGGATCTCCCAGACCCAGGGATCAAATTCGGGTCTCCTGCATTGCAGACAGATTATTTACCGTCTGAGCCACCAGGGAAGCACTTCTCTCTAAAATCAATCTCAATTATTCATACCAGAGATGATTCTTTAAAAAATATAAACAGGGACTTCCTTGGTGATCCAGTGGTTAAGACTTGGCTTTCCAATGCAGGGGGTGCAAGTTCAGTCCCCGGTCGGGGAACTAAGATCCCACATGCAGCAGGGCATGGCCAAAAAGTACAAATAAACAAATGTGCCCCTTTCTAGGCAAAATTATCAGCAAATGCACCCAGTGACTCCAAACCATGCTCGCTCGTGGGCAGGGCCCTTGGTCAGGGTTTAGACTCATCTGCAAACCTTTCAGCTCTAGTCCCACTCTAGTTTTCCTTAGCATCCCTTCATCCTTTTTATTCCTTTATCACCACTTCCAGTTTTTAAAACTACATGGGGCCTCTCTGGTGGTCCAGTGGTTAAGGATCCTCCTGCCAATCATGGGGACACAGGTTTAATCCCTGGTCCAGGAGGAAGATCCCACATGGAGTGGGGTGAGTAAGCCCACACGCCATTAACTATTGAGTGTGTACTCATGAGCTGGGGGGCTGCAACCACTGAAGGCCACATGCCCAGGGCCCATGCTCTGCAAGGAGAGACGCCACCGCAAGGAGAAGCCCATGCACCTCAGTGCTGCTCGCCGCAACTAGAGAAAGTGTGCCCGCAGCAACAAGGACCCAACACTGCCAAAAATAAATCAATCAGTCTTAAAAAAAAAAAAACAAACACTACATAGGCATTCTGGCTTTCCTTGTTGTCTTTCTCTGAAGCCTGTATTGAAGACAGCGTATCACTTTAACTCCCATTGTTCAAACTTCCTTTCTCACCATGTCTCACTGTGGAAGATAATACTGAAGACACTTTCCTTCCACGGCATGATTGCTCTGCATCAACCACTACCTTATCCTGTAAGCAAGACATCCATGTCTATACATCCACAGCCAGCTTCCTCTATTTCGTATGTATTTCTCTGGGAAGTGCTCAAAGGAACTTTATTCTCTGCTGAACACAGTGAATGTCTCCCATGGCACACTGAACAGGTCCCCGGATGGAAGGACGCGCGTCCCTGAGACTCTCTTCCGTGGCTGGTGAGGTCTCCTCTGCGTCCTGTCTGCAGCACTGTTTACACTGTCTCCTGGTAACCGGCATGCCAGGCCAGCAGACAGGAAGTATTCGTAGAGGAGTCCCAGTTAATCGGAGAGTACCAGACAAAGGTTTGAAATTCACAGGGTCGGAGTAGAGCAGTGTTTCTCAAATATCTATGATCTTTGTCATCCTCTTACATGGTGATCCTGTATGCAGACCTGTGAAAATGCACGCGCGCGCGCGCACATACACACACACACACACAACTTTCACTAAACATACTTACCTTTTCCATTTACTTCTATTTTTTTTTTTTTTCCGGAAAACACCACACTCTCTGACCATATCTGTGGAGATTCTGAGTCCATAAATGTGAGGTGATCCATAGAACTCTACACTTTTCACTTATTTCCTGGAAATGCAGTTGGTTTCCAGAAAGTCTTTCGCTGGTAGCACTGAATTAAAACTTACACTTGCACTCAATTCACTTGGTGAGGGAAGATTTCTAAGATGGAACTCTGCCATGTATTCCTGAAATGTCAGTTAACTTCATCTTATTCCATGGAAACCGAATACATATTTCCCTTGATAGCTCAGCTGGTAAAGAATCTGCCTGCAATGTGGGAGACCTGCATTCCATGCCCGGGTTGGGAAGCTCCCCTGGAGAAGGGAAAGGCAACCCACTCCAGTATGGACTGAATAGTCCATGGGGTTGCAAAGAGTCGGACACGACTGAGCAAGCTTCACTTTCACTTTTCAGGTAGGGACTCTGTCCATCGACCAGGTCCCATGCTGGTCAGAAAGAGGGCGAGGCAAAAACTTGTGATGAGATCAAAAACAGCCACAACTATAAGCTAATGATCTGACAGTGACTAGGGTGTGCATTAGGCTTCTGTTGCTGCTGTAACCAGTTGCCACAAACTTAGTGGTTTAAAGCTGAACTCACTTATCATCAGGTAGTTCTGTAGGGCAGAAGTCCAGCACAGTGTGGCTAGATTCTCTGCTTAGAGTCTGACAAGATGGAAACCTGATGCAAAGAGCTGACTCACTGGAAAGACCTTGATGCTGGGAAAGACTGAAGGCAGGAGGAGAAGGGGATGACAGAGGATGAGATGGGTGGATGGCATCACTGACTCAAAGGACATGAGCTTGAGTAAGCTCTGGGAGTTGGTGATGGACAGGAAGGCCTGCGGTGTTGCAGTCCATGGGGTAGCAAAGAGTCAGACATGACTAAGTAACTGAACAAGGTAGAAATCAAAATATCAGCAGGACCAGGTTTCTTTTGGGGGCCCTGGGGAAGAATGTGCTCCCAAGCTCATTCTGTTGGCAGGATCCTCTTTTGTTTGTAAGAGCTCATGTGATTACACTGTGCCCACCCAGATAATTCAAGATAACTCCCTGTCTTAAGGTCCACTGGCTAGTAAACTTAATTCCACCTGCAAAGTCCCTTTGCCATGCACTCTAACACAACCATGGGTGTGACGCCAGAGGACAGACATTATGGGAACCAAAATTCTGGCTACTACAGTGGGCCAATAACATCATTTTTTTTGTGTAGCAGGCAGTGTTAAATATTAAGAATAAATCAAGCATAAGACATTATAACTGGGAGATAACTCCATATGGTGTGATATTTAAAATAAATTAATAATTTAAAACTAAAATAAATAAAAATCAAATTAATGAGGTTTTGCCCTATTGAACATCAGTTCATCCAGAAGTCTTTCCACAGGCAAATAACTGATTCAAACACAGTGTTTGGTTAAAGTGTCAGTGGTTGGGAGCCAGCAATATTATTCTTGAATAACATTATTTCCATAGTTTGTTTTCCTAATGAGCAGCTCAAAGAGGTAGCTATGTGGATAATAACACTCCTTGGCCATGAATGCCAACTTCCTTTGTTGCTCAGCTATCACTGCTATGCATCCTCCCTGGCTTTGCCGTGGCTTGATAGTGGCTTTGCTTGAAAACCAAGTTCTGAACATGTCCAACTGGCCAAATCAATTCCAACCTTACTGAATTAAACATGAAGCAGTGGGTTGAAGAGGGCAGGAGGAGAAGAGGGCAACAGAGAATAAGATGGGTGGATAGTATCACCGACTCAATAGACATGAGTTTGAGCAAACTCCGGGAGATGGCGAAGGACAGGGAAGCCTGGTGTGCTGCAGTCCATGGGGCCACAGACTCAGACATGACCTAGTGACTGAACACGAGTGGGTTCAAGAAGGGACTCTGGAAGAAACAAGAGCAGAAAGGAGGAGAGAGAAGAAAAACCGCACGAGAGAAACGAAGGGAAGCAGTTGCAATGAGATAACAGAGATAGGAGGAGGGAAGAAGGGGAGCATGAGGGGTGGAGGGGAAGGATGCGAAGGGGAAGACGGATCTTGAGAAGCTGAAAATTAACAACCTGTATTCATCATGGAGAGCCAAATCTCCATATATATACAAGTAAGTTATTTAAACCCGGGGGTACTGATTTATCTACAAAGAGCCAGGTTTATGGTAACCAAGAAATGGTGATAAAAGCAAATTCTAAGCAAAACAAAACATTTCTAGGGAGGTAAATCTGAGATGCTAACATGTCTTGGTCTTAATATCATCATTAGTGATAAGAGACTGTTTCTCAACATGTCTAAATACTGAAGGTTAATTTCTAACATGTGTCAGTAGTCACTCAGTCATGTCTGACTCTTTGTGACCCCATGGGCTGCAGCACGCCAGGCTCCCCTCCCGCCCTCAATCTTTCTAACACAGGCATCTGCATTATTAAAATATACAAGGCCCCAGAGATCTGTTTCATGGCAATGTGCATATACTCAATACTACTAAGTCACAGGTACACTTACAATGGCTGAGACAGCTTATGTTGCATGCCGTTTACCACAATTTTGAAAAAAGGTGCCATTCCCTATAAATGGATCAACTCCTCTAATTCCCTCCAACCATGTAAGACTGGTGTTCTTACTTTTTCCAGAGGGAAAACTAGAACTTTAGGGAACTAAGAGACTTGTCCACACTCGTGCAGCTTATGGGAGTGGAGCTGCCATTCAGAACAAAACAGCGTGACCCAAGTCCCTTGGTGTTAATCACTTTACTCTTCTCTTACTCAAAAACCAACTTAAGAAGGAAAATAAACACGTATTTAAAAAATAATCTGTGACTAGAAGGATGATAGAGAGGCATGTGCGGCAAATAGCATTTTGGGCAACAAACCCGCGTCTCTAGGAAAACAAAAAAGTACAAGGCCATCGTATAAATGGATGCGCATCCGGAGTTTTAAAAGTTAGATTTGCACCAGATACATAGAACAGGGCTTTCCCAGGCTAGTGGTAAAGACCCTGCCTGCCAATACAGTGAGACATAAGAAGCATGGGTTCGATCCCATGTCGTCGGGAAGATCCTCTGGAGGAGGGAATGGTAACCCACTGCAGTACTCTTGCCTGGAGGATTCCATGGACAGAGGAGCCTGGCTGCCTAGAGTCCGTGGGGTCTCAAAGAGTTGGACAGGACTGAATCGACTTAGCAAGCTCGCACATAGAACAACGTTTTACAGCTGATGCAGGAGGAAGAGCCCGCACATCCCGAAGCTGCCTCACCCGACCTGGGCAGGCATTCCTCAGGGAGCCCAAAGGAAGAGTGAGCCTGCATTCACTAAAATGTAAATTCTGTTTCTTTCCCCTCCAAGGATGTAGACATAAAAATCGAAGCACAAAATTCCTGTCTGCCTATTTCACTTAGAATTTTCACTCATTCTTCTAAACCTTCATTCTGTGAAACTAATTATGATGGCTTTCATTTCATCCACACTGGCACAGTCAGAAACAATTTTTGTTATACAAATACCCATAATGTCACTGTTGTTGGTATAAATTAACCAGGATTTCACTTAGGCCAAGAAACAAACTCTATTTACCAAAATTCCTCTGAAAGAAATGAAAGTAGTTAGGATTTAAGATTCATTCTCACATAACTCACCAGGAAATCTATTTACTTCAAACACTGTTTTTTAAATGCAAAACATAGCCTGTTATTTGCTACTGTTTCTCTCCCATATGGATTTTTAACAAATAAAATGGGTTTTTGATGAAGACACACTTGTAAATAACATTCTTTCTTAAAGCCTCCAACAACCATGGTTTCAAAACTTGGGAAAGCCAATCACAGTTGTTTATACTAACTTTCTAAGCTGTGGTCTGAGGCACTTTAAGGCAAGAAGGTCAAGAGTGAGAGTTATGGTTAAATATTTTGGTGTGCAGATCTGTGAAGCTGATAACAATATGCAAAGATTCACACAGTACAATTCTGTCTACCTGGAATCTTCTTTATCTATTTCTTCACATAATAAGCTGCGTGAAAAAACACTTGTTTCATTAATCTCTCTCTCATGAGATCATTTGCAATATTACCATTAAAATTTTTTAAATCAAGGTTCTTACCACTCCTTGACATTTTATTATTTATGTTATTTGTTTATTTACTCTTTCCTTATATTACTTCCAGAATACTCCAGAGTCCTTGGCACATGTTTGAAAGTGAAAGTGATGGTTGCTCAGCTGTGTCCCACTCTTTGAAACCACATGAACCGTAGCCTGCCGGGCTCTTCTGTCCATGGAATTTTCCAGGCAAGAAAACTGGAGTGGGGAGCCATTCCCTTCTCCAGGGGATGTTCCTGACTCAGGGATCGAACCTGGGTCTCCTGCATCGTAGGCGGATTCTTTATGTCTGAGCCACCACAGAAGGTGCTCATTAAATGTCTGTGGCATAAATGAGTGAAGGAAAGGAGGGAGGAAGGAAGAAGCAGGGTGCCACAGAGTCTGTGTACAATATTGGAATGTGGCTCATTCAGAGGGAGGCATATTCTTTTTAATGGGAGACAGAAAGCAAAGCAGACTAGACCTTGGGCTCTCTTCGGGTAATAGAACCTTTCTGAATCCCACTGTGTGCATTTATCAAATGGGAATAATAGTGCTCACCCCGTTTCACTCATTATACTAGTGAGGAAAACAGAAAATAATTCATCAATGTAAAGGGAAAAAAATTACCATCCCAGGGGCTCTGCATTTTCAGTAACCAGGGACAATGTTTCCTTTCAATTATCTATATATGAATATATAGTCAGACCATGATCGGAAGTAGCGGGAATAGCAGAGTTGTTCTGGGTGTCACAGGTTCTGGTGGGGACATCTGGACTCTATTGGGGGATTATGAAGGTCAGAGTGACACTGGAAAATGTTCCACTTGGACCTGGGCTGTGGCTCGGTTCTCGGCAGAGGCCTGCCTCTGTTCTGCTTGCATCTTATGTGCCCCCTAGGACTGCGGATGGAGTGGGATGGAGTTGGAAGATGATAACAAGCTTGCCAACAAAGGTCGTCTAGTCAAAGCTAGGGTTTTCCACTAGTCACGTATGGATGGTGACAGGTGCTAGGAAAGATTGAGGGCAGGAAGAGAATGGGGTGACAGACGATGAGATGGTTGGATGGTGTCTCTGACTCAATGGACATGAGTTTGAGCAAACTCTGGGAGATACTGAAGGACAGGGGAGTCTGGCGTGCTGCAGTCCATGGGCTGCAAAGAGTCGGACATGACTGAACGACTGAACTGAACTGAGTAACAGTGAGGGCTTCCCAGGTGGCGCTAGTGGTAAAGAACCCGCCTGCCAGTGCAGGAGATGTAAGAGATGTGGGCTTGATCCCCGGGTCGGGAAGATCTCCTGGAGAAAGAAATGGCAACCCACTTCAGTATTCTTGCTTGGAGAATCCCATGGACAGAGGAGCCTGGCGGGCCACAGCCCATGGGCTCACAAAGAGTCAGACACGACTGAGTGACTTAGCACCCGCACAGCATCAATACTGATGAAGACGATGGCAACGATGAGATGATGATGATAGTAGCTGACATTAACAACGATATACTTTGTACGAGTAACTGCTCTGATGTACTAATTCACTTAAGTCATCCAATAACCCAGCGGCTTCCCTGGTGGCTCAATGGTAAATAACACGCCTGCCAATGTAGGAGACACAAGGATTGATCCCTGAGTCAGGAAGCTCCCATGGAGTAGGAAACCCACCCCCCCCACCCCCAATGGATAGAGGAGGCTGGCGGGCTACAGTCCATGTGGGGTCGCTAAAGAGTTGGGTGTGACTTAGCGATTAAACAAACAAAAATAACAAATAACCCTGTGAGGCAGATGTTGTCCTCATCATTTTTAAGGTCACTGAGACACAGAGGAAAAAACACAATCTTTCTACAGCCACATAGCTAAAAGGTACCAGGACTTGAACTCAGGTGCCCTGAATCAGGCTTAACAACTACGAAGTTCTGTCTCATGCAGAAGTGGAGACCAGAATGACAGCATGATTCCCACCAGCTCCCTCTGTGGTCCCGTGCCCCCATCTTCTCTCTTCTGGCGACAGATTGCACCCCTGCTACAGTGTGGTCCAGTTACTCGGGATGCATCCAGGACTTCACTGACTTACTAGAGTACTGTATCAGGGGTGGGCATAGGATCTATGCCAGGCCAATAGGAGGCTTGCCTGAGAACCTCCACATTGAGGCTGGAGAAAAGAAGCCTTCTTTCCTCTTCACACAGAGACCGAGGAGAAGACCTTGGGATAGTTGGTGGTCACTTCCGCTCATTCCCTAAGAGGAGAAGCCAGTGGATGAAGCAGGGGGCGAGTGGAGGGAGCCTTAGCTGCTCCTGAGACTTGGATCAGCCAACCCCAACCAGCCGCACTCTTGCCCAAGCTAGAGCTTCTTCTTTTTCTCAAGTTGAGGTGCATCATTTGCTACAGAAATATATCTCCACTCAAAGTATCTAAGGGGCTTCCCTGGTGGCTCAGATGGTAAAGAATCTGCGGGCAGTGTGGGAAACCTGGCTTCAATCCCTGGGTTGAGAAGATCCCCTGGAGGAGGAAATGGCAGCCCACACTAGTATTCTTGTCTGGGAAGCCCCATGGACAGAGGAGCCTGGAGGGCTACAGTCCATGGGGTCACAAAGGGCTTCACTATCAGGGCTTCTCTGGTGGATCAGATGGTAAAGAATCTGTGTGCAATGCAGGAGACATGGGTTTGATCCCTGGGTCAGGAAGAGCCTGGAGAATGGAATGGCAGCCCACTCCATTATTCTTGTCTGGGAAGTCCCGCAGACACAGGAGCTTGGTGGGCTACAGTCCATGGGGTTGCAAAGAGTCAGATGTTTATTTTTGGAGAAAGACATGTCACATTCCTCCACAAGTCACTATAGACCCTGAGCATTTGGCCAGCCCTGATGTCAATGGAACATGCATCGAGTTAGATTCAATGATTATGAGACCACTGACTCAAGACCTGCATAAAGGCCCGTGTCAAATGTCTTATTTTGGAAGTCAGAGTTTCAGCCTTGGCCTGGAGGCCCGCCGTCTGCTGGAGATCCACTGGCCTTAGTTCCAACTGCTGCCCCCACCTGGGTCGGGAAGGACGGGCCGCAGTGTGCACAGCTCTGCCTCAGAGCCGAGCAGGCACAGGGTGGCCCAGAACCACACTCGGTGTATTTTCTTCACCACCCACATTTTGCACAGGGTGGACCAGCAGGTTTTACCAGGGTGATCAATATGTTTATGTGTCCCTGGATCAGAATGGCTGGCCTGGATAAAACAGCTCATTTATTTTATTGATCTTGTGCATCTACCTAGAGTGGGAGTAATAGGGCCTTCTGGGCTCTTTCGTCTCCCCTCTGTCTGGACTGCCACTGTCTCAGACCCTGAGCTGATGTTCTGTGGATCCACATCCTCGAGGGAGAGCGAGAGTTCTAATTGCAGTGGCTCTCTCCTTCCTTGGAAGCTGGTGTTATCTTCAGCCGTACATCTGTCTCCAGTGCCTGCCTCTGTCTCAGCTGAATCTAATGGAAAGAAACAGATTTGCTCGCTGATAAAGGCTCCAGATGAGATTGGATGGGGGCCGAGAAAGCAGTAGCATCAGGAGGAAAGTTGCCTGACAGGTGCGAGACGGGGCAGTCTGTCCTGGGGAAGAACAGGAGCAACGGCTCCAAGTGGACCCTGAGCCTTCAGCCCTGGGAGACTGACAGGCTTAGGAAAGTCAAGATTGCCTACCACGGGCACTGGTCCATCTATTCTGCTTCCAGGCTCTCTACTTCAAGCCTCACATTTCATCCCACTTAAACCTCGCTTACTCCTCTAAAAAACAGCAATACTAATAACTGTCCTCCAGGCATTTTGCAAAGATTCAAGGGTACCACTTGTGTTGAGCAGTTCACAAACAGGAGTGCTGTTTAGCAAAATGACAAAGTCATCAAATCCATGGAAACATCTGAATTCTTGCTAAATCAAAACAGAGCTGGATGTGTTAGGGCCCGGAGCTCAAATGCCCCTTGAAAATAGCTATCAGAGACTTCCTGGCAGTCCAGTGGTTAAGACTCTGAGCTTCCAGTGCAGGGGTCGCAGGTTCGATCCCTGGTCAGGGAACTAAATCCCCACATGTCGCGAGGCATGGCCAAAAAAGAGAAAAAGAAAACATCTACTAACTGTCCTGGGAATCCCAGCCTCAGAAAGGGTCTGCAATTAACGGGAGGTACAGATCCAGTGGTCATGTATGGATGTGAGAGTTGGACTGTGAAGAAGGCTGAGCGCCGAAGAATTGATGCTTTTGAACTGTGGTGTTGGAGAAGACTCCTGAGAGTCCCTTGGACTGCAAGGGATCCAACCAGTCCATTCTGAAGGAGATCAGCCCTGGGATTTCTTTGGAGGGAATGATGCTAAAGCTGAAACTCCAGTACTTTGGCTACCTCATGTGAAGAGTTGACTCATTGGAAAAGACTCTGATGCTGGGAGGGATTAGGGGCAGGAGGAGAAGGGGATGACAGAGGATGAGATGGCTGGATGGCATCACCGACTCAATGGACATGAGTCTGAGTGAACTCCGGGAGTTGGTGATGGACAGGGAGGCCTGGTGTGCTGTGATTCATGGGGTCGCAAAGAGTCAGACACAACTGAGCGACTGAACTGAACTGAACTGACAGATCCAATTAAGAGAGCCAGCCTGGGAAGCACCAAGCTCCATGAGCTCGTGTGGCCCTTCTGGACAGCAGTTGGTGTTGGAAGCTGTAAAATGTTTATGCAAAGGAGTTTAGCTCCGCCAATCTCAAGATGTAGCTGAAAATATGAAGGCCTTTCCAAGGGATCATTCACCTTGGAGAAAATGCATCGCCTCAGCAAGGGAGCTCATGCTCAGAAGTGGAAATGTCAGCTGAAAATATTCTCAACATTGCTTTGCTCAGCACTCACCTGCATTCATGCAAGAGCTTGATGTTCATTTGAGATGCTCCCTAGAAAATGCCAGTCACTAAGCATTAGTTTTTATATGCAGCTCAGCCCTGAGGATGTGGGTGATTTCTTCTCTAGCACTTACTTTTAATTTAACTGAACCCTCTCCCCTCAATGTCTTATACACTGCCCCTGTTTCCATCAAATGACTGTGTGGCTTCTGACTGATCGGAAGGCAATATTGACACAAGATAGACGGGGGGCAAAGGATGGTCTCCCAGCAGTGGTTTTCCTGAAGACCACACCCACAGTTTGGATAGATGCACGGGTGCAGAGGAAGAGATTACCCAGCACAAATCTGCACATGGGCACACATGTGCTTGCAATTTCATTTCAATCTTTTGCATGAAGAATACATCCCTCTCTGCTTCTATGCCTCAAGCATCCAGAACAGGGCTAGATTTTTTTCCACCATGCTCCGTGCGGCACGTGGGGTGCTGGCTCCCTGACCAGGGATCAAACCTGTGCCCCCTGCACTGGAAGTTTAGAGTCCCAACCATTGGACCACCAGGGAAGTCCCCGGGTTGGATTTTGAGCAGATACTTATTAGATCCTTACTGACCAGTGGAGGAAAAGGCAAGGCTGCCTTTGAAGACAAACAGGTGAGTAACTCCCTCTCAATTAGTAAATAAAGAAGCATCTATTTTATCTTATGCAAGTCTGGGGACTTGAGAATGTAGACATCAGTCTCACGTGTTTGCATTTATTTGCATGTGTGTCCTGACCAGCTGACCTGGTGGGAGTGAGTCTAGAGAAATATCACAGACTCTCCACTGACTGTACCCCTTCCAGAAGCCCAGTGTCCTCCCCCTAAGCCCCACGTGTTAGAATCAACAGCAGCATGACCTAGCCATGCTCCTGGTACCTGGTATCTGACAGAATCTTGGATTTCAGTGGCTCCTAGCAGGAGAAGAAATGATGCTGAGAAAAAAACTGAGACACGCCTCTTCCTGGAGACTAGAGACATGTCACTGTCTTGACTGTGGCCAGAGTTACATGCTTGCCTATGGAGCACCTTCCAGCTTTCTCCAAGCATAACAACACACAGATTACTTCCGGCTTACTTTTTTTTTTTTCTTTTGAAGTCACCCATTGTTAGTCCTACTCAAACTAATAGGGAGAAACATGGGGCAAAGGAGGCAAGACATAGGATGGACAGGAACCAATAAATGGAAAGAGCTAGACAAGCTGAGGAACCAGAAATGGGGCGTTAAAGAAAAGCTGGCAAGAGAAAAAGGAAGGAAGAGAGAAATCAGAAAGGCAAAGCTCTTGGTAATCCAGGAAACGCCTGCACTTTGTTCAAATCCACACCAGAAATACGAGCCTTCACTGGGGAAGCTGGTAGATGATCCTTCCTTTAGACACACATGGCACTCTGTTGTGACGCCTGTGATGGCAAAGTAAACAAGGAAAGCGACAGAACGTGTATCTCTGTCTCCATCAGACTGTGGGTGCACTGAAGAGGTCAGGTATAGCTGGGACCCAACACAGTGTCTGGCACACAGGTGCTGTACACAGCAGCCCATGTAAACTGGACATGAAAGAGGAAGATGCAAGGAAGAAATGGGAGGATGCTCGGGATGTAGTTTCAGAACAATCCTTCAGGTGCAAGCTCACAGCCAAACCTTCACACCAAGACTTCTTGATGCTGGACCTCCAGACAGTCCTTTCCTTCCCATAACCACCTACAGAACTCAACTTCTGTCCTGTCCTTTGACACTTTCCTTGAATAGCCTCATGTCTCTAACTGGTATATGCTCTTCTCCCACCAACAAGACTGCATGCAAAGGGAAGACAGGCACTAACTGCCAGAAGGCTCGCTCTTTTTCACATAAGCCTCGTCTTTGACTCATGGAGGGGTGGACATGCCAAGGCTTGTGTCAACTGGTAGATTCTTAACCTGCAGACTCAGTTTCCTAAACAATGCCCACTGTTAAGAACAGAAGCTCCCAGTCAACCCTGGCAACCTGCAAAGCTTCTCATAAACCCACATTCCTATGATCCGCCATCGAGACTGGACTCTGTATATCAAGGAAGGCGTCCTAGGTCTGCTGTCTCAAAAGTTCTTCTGAGGTGCTGCCTTGCATTGGTATACCAGAACTCCCTGCCATTTGCACTTGTTTAATTGCTTCTCTTCCTCCCTAGGATGCCTGGATGCTCCCTCCTAGTTTGTGAGCTCCCACTCCACTCTCCTGGCTCCCCGCCCTGCTAATCCTCCTGTGACGCCCCTCCCAGGGGACCCCGCACACACCCCTCCGGCCCCAGCACACTGCGCGTCCTAAGGAAGATGTGAGGGGCGATGCAATGATTCAGATCCAGCTTTGCATTTCCCTCAGCCCCCAGCAGGGCTTCTGCACAGAGCTGCAGCTTAGCAGAGCTCCTCTGACAAACCCAAAACCTATAATGCAAAAATCTCCAACTGGAGGAGTTTAATAAGGCTGTAGACATAAGCTGTAATTAAAAGTGGGAAGCAGGGACCAAGTTCCAGTTAGGAAACAAAGCTTCTTTAAAATCTTGTAGAATCTATGGCTCTGGGGATGCCAAGAGCAGGAGAAATTCAAGACACAAAAAATAAAATGACCAAAAAAGAAAGAAATCAAAAAATTAGAGGGAAGGCATCAGTCAGAGAAAAAGCAAGTATCTTGGAATGGCTTATTCTGAGTGTTTGATGCCTGAAGGAGGTGGCGCCAATATTTTTAAATACAATTTAGTTTCAGAATTTAAAAACTTATCTCCTGGAGGAATAAAATGCCTAACTTCATTAAAATCACCCAGTCTAAGAAAGTGCCTGAAAAACTGTGCTCCCTGGTTGCTGGCTGAGTAGATGAATGAGTGAGGTGGACAAGAAGAAAGATCGAGAGGAAACAGGGTGCTTCACAGAATCTTGAGAGAGAACAGTCCTTCAAGTGCAAGCTCAATGCCCACCTCTCTCACCAAGACTTCTTGATTTCTGGATCTCCAGACTGCCCATTATAAAATGTAACAGTCATGTCCTCATAAAGACTTGTACACACTTACTCACGGCAGCCTTATTCATAATGGAAAAAATATGGAAACCACCCAAACATCCACCAAATGATGAGTGGATACACAAAATGTGTTTTATATCCATACAAGAGCATACATTTCAGCCACAAAGAGGAATGAAGTTCTGATATGCACAACAGCATGGATGAATCTTTATGAAACATTATCCTCAGTGCAACAAACCATATACTCCAGTGAATGTTATATAATTCCATTTATATGACGACCAGAATAGGCAAATACAGACCAAAAAGTAATAACAATAATTAGAGGTCACTGCAAGCTGGGCCAGGGATGGATGAGAAATGGCTGCTAATGGATAGAGGGTGTCTCTTTTGGGTGATGAAAATGCTGTAAAATTGGATTAACATGATTGCTGCACAATTCTGTGAATATACTAAAAATCACTGAATTGTACTCTTTAAAGGGTAGATTTTATGGTATGTAAATGATGCCTCAGTGAAGCTGTAAAACAAATCTCATGGTCCATGCAAAGTAGCATGTTTAAGTCAAACACAACGGTGATGTTTTTAACAGGGTGGTGGAGATAACGGCACAGCCATTTGCTGGGTTTCTGGCCGTTTTAGGAAAATCACGGATGTGAAATAGAATGTCGATGGCATTAATTTCTAGAGGAAAAGAGAGAACATCTTAAAAGCCTTATATTAGAAAACAGTCAGGAAAGCCTAGGGACCTAGAACTTGTATTGGAAAGGGAACTCCACGGATGGTGCCAGCCCATCCGTCTGAACGGTGATAGAAGCCAGGAAGATGCTGGACTCAGCCAGTGAGAATACGATGCTGAGCGGTGGGAGCCAAACCAGGCAGGTGGATCAGAAGAGCGATGAGAAACCTTGGGGCTATTCCCAGCTGGAAGTCCACAGAGAAGTGTCAGCTCCAAGCCTCAGGCTGCAGCAAGGGAGGACAGCTGTCTCTGAGGACGGCTGGCAGGAGGGAGAAGCGAGCAGAAGCTGGGTGGGGGCCAGGGCACTGGCTTCATCACCGCACTTCTGTGGGCAGCTGCCTCGTACCTGCATACCCTGAAGCTCCACTGAGTCCTCTGAAACCCACAGTTCCTCCCAGTAGCTGATAAACCTTTCTGACCACAGCTCTCATAACACAAATTACTTCCCAGCCCATGTACTACCCAGTCTCATTGGAAAAAGTTCAGTTCAGTCGCTCAGTCGTGTCCGACTCTTTGCGACCCCATGGACTGCATAACGCCAGGCCTCCCTGTCCATCACCAATTCCTGGAGTTTGCTCACATTCATGTCCATGGAGGCGGTGATGCCATCCAGCCATCTCCTCCTCTGTCCCCTTCTCCTCCCGCCTTCCATCTTTGCCAGCAGGTTCAGCGAAATCAGAAAGCCTCACTGTCCGAGCACATCTGGCGATCTCATGAATACATCCTGAGTCACTAACCAGGACCCTGAGGATTTACACTGGAACTACAGGGCAGACAAGTCTTGTGAATTAGTTTTGGGTAAACTAAAGATTTAAAGCATTTTGGGAACCGATCTGGATCTCCAAAACATGTTGTGGGTTATTTAGTTCAGCCAAAGAGAGAAAGGGTGATTTCAAATGGAAATGAAACAAAGATAAAAGCAAAAATAACTGCAACAAAAATCCAACTGGCTCAAAACGTTGGCAGCCCAGGAAGCCGAGCTATCGAGCCTGACTACCCTGGTGGGCGGGGAGCAGAAGCTCTGTGGCCTCTCCAGGCACTCAGTGGGAAGCAGGCTTGGCAGACCAGAGATGGGTGCTTGGCGAACGGCAGCAGACCGCTAAATTTAGCCTATGTACTTGAGTTCAGGTGCCTGTAACAACTCAGTTAGTTACACTTATGTACGTGCTTAGATAGTCTTATCCAGCTCTTTGTGAGCCATTGGACTGTAGCCCTCCAGGCTCCTCTGTTCATGGGCCTTTTCAAGCAAGAATACTAAAGTGGTTGCCATTTCCTTCTCCAGGGAATCTTTCTGACCCAGGGATCAAACCAGCATTTCCTGGGTCCCTAAACTGCAGGCTAATTCTTTCCCCATGGAGCCACTGGGCAAGCCCCTTTAGTTACTCTTACATGTGTGCAAAAGTAAGTCTATGGACCTGAAGTTCATTCATTCCATAAAGACCAAAGAGAGGGACTTTATCTTTGGTTGAACTTGTCACCCATCCACAGGGCACTCAAGAGTCTACAGGCAGACTAAGGACCCTATTTCATGAATCTCCCCTCTTGACCAAACCCTCGGTGTACACCAGTGAGTCCCAGTGAGGCCCAACCAGCCCAGGACTCTCAGATTTTCTGTACTTGACAACATTGGCTCTGAGTTTTGAGGTTAATCCCAGGATATTTTTGGAAGAGATAGAGAACAAAAACAAATCTGCATTTAGAATTAAATGAAATCTTCTTGAGAGTGTTTTAAATCAGAGCACATTTGCTAACACCCAGGATAAAAATGCAGAGATAAAGTCAACTACTCTTAGGTTTTAGATTATTTTGTCGACTGAGATTCGCATGCATCTATTCAGCTCCCTCTTCTCAGGGACCAACCTACAGTCTCTGATAACTCTGTTCTTCGGCTTTTCAGAGGTGACCCAGAGAGCGGACAACTTCCCCGTCACCCGAGTTCTCCGGGAACGTTTGTGTCAACTCTGGCTGTGGTTCTGGACTAGAAAATCAAGGAAAATGCGCCACTCTTAGGAAAAAGGAAGTCTGAAGCCTAAAGATTTGGCCTCTATTTCTACCTCTCCCTGTAGCAAAATGTGTGACTGGGAGCTTCTGGGTCTCCAGCCCCTCAGTATCACATGGAGGTGGGGGGGCGTTCTTTCCAAACCTACAATCTGGGCCATGCGTGCATTTGTGTGTGTGTGTGTGTGTGTTTTTGTGTGTGGATCAGGTGTGATCCATAAGCATGCTGTAGTCCTTTCAGCAGCAATGATTTTTAACCTAAACATCAACAACAAACACTAAAGCAACAGAATGAACTCAAGAAAGATGTGGCTTTATCTCCTGCTTTTGTTTATCTCCTCTGAACTTTTAGGGTGTGCTTAATATAATAAAAAAAAAAAAATTCCTTCCAGGGGAAAAATAAACATTATGGAGATTATAGTTAGCCATCGCTGGTGTCACCCGTATCCTCTAGGGCTCACAATCGCAGGCCACAGTCGCCAGAGACCCGCTGACGGGGGACTCTCAGCGCCGTCGGATTCCCACTCAGGGAAGAAGGCTCTGCATTTGCTGGGCAGTGGTTTTAAGAAGAGCAGTCAAATGCGCCTTGTTTTCTGGTGAATAAGAACGTGCTTTTTGAGAAATTTAAAAAGAAATTATACAAATGAACTTACAAAACAGAAAGAGACTGGCAGACAGAGAAAGAACTTATGGTTGCCAGGGGAGAAAGGTTAGTTAGGGAGTTTGAGATGGATATGTACACACTGCTATATTTAAAATGGATAAACGACAAGAACCGCTGTATAGCACAGGGCTCTCTGCTGAATGCTATGTGGCAGCCTCGGTGAAAGGGGGTTTGCGGGAGACTGGATACATAGATGTGTATGGCTGAGTCCCTTTGCTGTCCCCCAGAAACTGTCACAATGTTGTTAATCAGTTGTACCCCAATACAAAATAAATTAAAAAAAAAAAGAACATGCTTTTTAGAGTTCATAGGAAACCACCTCATGGGCAGTTACATCATTTTATCTGTTTTTAGAAAGAGAGGTAAAGGAAATGGGGCCCAGGAGCTGGCTGGCTGACTCAGGGCTTCCTGAGCCCGGGGCTGGCTCTGAGCAAACACCACCATCAGGACCACAGCTGTCCCCAGGGAAGCCCTGCTGGTAAGTACACCAGCGACAGGACCTCCCTCTGTTGGGACGTGAGCTCCTCCCTTTCTTCTCTCCGGCTCCCATTTCCCAAGAACCTGCCCTCTGTGGTTTATCCTTGGAGCGTAACTGATAGAACTGGGGGAGACGAGGGAGCAGAGACTGTAAACCCCAGCTTGGTCTCCTTTTCCAGGTACTCAGAGGGCACAGCATATCCAGACAGCCTGGGAAGGGCAGGTGGAGGGCCCTGGATCGCAGAGTCAAGTACATAAGCAAAGGCATCTTCTAGAAAAACCAAGATTGCGTACTAAAGAGCAAAGAACGCCAAGGCCTGGACAGAAAGGAAAACTCCAGTTACAGGATCACCCAAAGAAGCTCTGATCTCAAAAAGGCCGAGAAAAGAAATAGGAGGAACAGCCGATCCATTGAAAGATATGGTACAAATGGAAGAAGCTATAAGCAAGGTGAAAAGACAGCCTTCAGAATGGGAGAAAATAATAGCAAACAAACCAACTGAAAAAGAATTAATCTGAAAAATATACAAGCAGCTCCTGCAGCTCAATTCCAGAAAAATAAATGACCCAATCAAAAAATGGGCCAAAGAACTAAACAGACACTTCTCCAAAGAAGCCATACAGATGGCTAACAAACACATGAAAAGATGCTCAACATCACTCATTATCAGAGAAATGCAAATCAAAACCACAATGAGGTACCAGCTCATGCCGGTCAGAATGGCTGCGATCCAAAAGTCTACAAGCAATAAGTGCTGGAGAGGGTGGGGAGAAAAGGGAACCCTCTTACACTGTTGGTGGGAATGCAAACTAGTACAGCCACTATGGAGAACAGTGTGGAGATTTGTTAAAAAACTGGAAATAGAACTGCCATACGACCCAGCAATCCCACTCCTGGGCATACACACTGAGGAAACCAGAATTGAAAGAGACACGTGTACCCCAATGTTCATCGCAGCACTGTTTATAATAGCCAGGACATGGAAGCAACCTAGATGTCTATCAGCAGACAAATGGATAAGAAAGCTGTGGTACATATACACAATGGAGTCTTACCCAGCCATTAAAAAGAATACATTTGAATCAGTTCTAATGAGGTGGATGAAACTGGAGCCGATTATACAGAGTGAAGTAAGTCAGAAAGAAAAACACCAATACAGTATACTAATGTATATATATGGAATTTAGAAAGATGGTAACAACAACTCTATACGGGAGACAGCAAAAGAGACACCGATGTAAAGAACAGACTTTTGGACTCTGTGGGAGAAGATGAGGGTGGGATGGTTTGAAAGAATAGCATTGAAACATGTATATCATCATATGTGAAACAGATCGCCAGTCCAGGTTCGATGCCTGAGACAGGGTGCTCAGGGCTGGTGCACTGGGATGACCCTGAGGGATGGGGTGGGGAGGGAGGTGGGAGGGGGGTTCAGGATGGGGAACACATGTACACCCATGGCTGATTCATGTCAATGTATGGCAAAACCACTACAGTATTGTAAAGAAATTAGCCTCCAATTAAAATAAATTAATTAATTTTAAAAAATGAAAGATATGGTGCAGCGCTGGGCTCTGGCATTTACAGGTGGCTCTTGACTGACCCCTGGCAGATTCGTCATTGATTTTAAAGCAATAAATATTTAGTTTTGGGAATTGTAGGTACTTAACTATTTATGATTATTTTCTAAAGAACAGGAACTTCTTGAGGTCAGATGACTCACATGTTCTCGCCTACCCCCTGCCCCCGCTGGCTGGGGCTAAGTAGAGTATTAGCATGTCTTCTACTGAATTGTATTATGACAGTAATTTCATTGCCAAGGTGCTAAAGGTGCTAAAGAGGCAGGTTTAGGATTAATTAACTATCTGCCTTGAAGCTATTTTCCAGTCATCTCTCTCTACCTTCTGGAAATCAGTCTAACTCATCCACATTAGAAATGTCAGTGCCTCGATTAGCACCAAAGTTCAGTGTACACTGTATTTGGGGAAAGAGTTTCACACATGTTCCCGAATTCTCCGTCACCATCCCTCAGGGAGAGCAAGCCCAGAGATGGGTGGCTTGTCTAGAAGACAGGCCCTGTCTTGGCTCTTTGTCCTCCCAATAAGCCAAGGCCTCTGCTAAGGTGATGTTTCCAAGACAGCCTATACAGCAGAGATCAGAGGAGTGCCTTACTTCTTTAAAGACAGGTTGTCAGAGGAAAATCAATGACTTTTCACTCTGAATTTAGAAAGCCTAAAATAGGGAAAAGCGTATAGAAATAGGTTGCCTGTTTTAGCATAACAGAATAAGGCATAAAGAACACTATAATGGCCTAAAAGAAGTTAAAGCATGTCACTGAGGACGTGGCATCATTTATCACTTATCAAAAAATAGGTGGTCATTCGGCTTCTGAAACAGGATGGATTAAAGCACAATGAACGCGGAGTGAGGAGATCTAGGCCGAAGACCTATTTTGTTATGCAGATCTCTGGATTGGGGAACCTCTTAACCTCGCCACATGCAATTACAGTTCAGTCTCTCAGTCGTGTCCCACTCTTTGCGACTCCATGGACTGCAGCACGCTAGGCCCCCCTGTCCATCACCAACTCCCGGAGCTTGCTCAAACTCAGGTCCATCGAGTCAGTGATGCCATCCAACCATCTCATCCTCTGTCGTCCCCTTCTCCTCCTGCCCTCAATCTTGCCCAGCATCAGGGTCTCTTCTAATGAGTCAGTTCTTCGCATCAGGTGGTCAAAGTATTGGAGTTTCAGCTTCAGCATCAATCCTTCCAATGAATATTCAAGACTGATTTCCTTTAGGATTGATTAAAGGAATTTACCACGTGCAATTTGCCATCTGATAAACCAAGTAACAGTGTAGTTGTGGACATGGGTATAAGAAGTCTGTGCAGAGTGCCCAGTATTTGTAGTGTTTTGCCCATTTTTTTGCAGTGGGTAAGGTTGTTTCGGTGGCAGCGCTGTGCATAATCTCACCCTGACTTCTGGGTGGCCAAGTTCATGTTTGTTAGTGAACTGAATTAGGTAAGAGGGAGAGGTTTTGTTTTTGTTGGGGGAAAGGGTAGGTCTTAGTATCTCATAAATATTGCCTTTTGATTTAAGTCATCTTATTCATTTGATCTGAAAAAGCAGAAAGAATCAAAGACGGCCACAGAAATATTCTGGATTTTGTTTCTGACACAGGAAAAAGGCAAAGATACACCCAGATCAATAGTGAGGATGACGCCACAGCTAGAAGCCACGCTCCTGGCCCACAGAGTGCGAGTCAGCTTAGGATTAGAGACAGAAGGCTCCGGGAGGAAAATCGATCTATTTAAATACTGAGAATGCAGGGGGGAAAGTTACATAAAAAAGACACGTGGGACACCCCTGAGTGACTGAACAACAGCAAAAGTAATATTTTACCTCTGGTTTGGCAGCAGTACAATCATCACATAATGGTTTTATGAAAAGGGTGAAATAACTAAATGGGAATACACTGAAAGGTGAAATCTGGTGAAAATAATACAGAAGAGTTGATCTTCACCTGTTTCAATAGGAAAGTAATAGATAATGCCCGAATGAATAAATACAAATACTTAAGTGCATTGCTGAAAAATATTACAGTAGATGCTGGAAAAACAGCAAAAAGAAAATGTTAGCCATTAGGGATCAAGACTTGGAATGAAGACGAGGAACAGAGAACTGTGTTTTTAGTCAATATGAGCCTCAGTGTGTTCACTACACAGCTTTACAAACTCTGTGTGCAAATTACTTTGAAAAAGATAAAAAAGAAAAGTAGTTTTAAAAGCAGAACACACACAAAGCAGAAAGCAATTAGAGAATCAATTCCCATTCACAGAGAGCTTCTCCTCTCAGATGCTTTCAGTCTCTCTTAGGCTTTGTAGAAACAGGAACTAGAAACTCTGCACAGGGTCCTGGCTCTAAAGTCATCCAGGCTTTCTCTCACGAGCTGGGTAGAGAGAATGCATGTCAGCTTAAATCAATGAGTTAGCATTTTCTGAATCCTTCTAATCTTTAGGCTCAGAAAATTCCGATGAGGGTATTTCATATCCATAAAAAAATACATATGCCCTGAAGTTTTGCAACTCTATGTGTATTAAGTAAAAATATTCAGAATAACCAAAATATGAATACCTAAAAGAGGTCTTCTTCTACCCCAGAAACAGAGAGAACCACACATATCAAGGCTTAATTATCCCAATGAAGGTATAATCTTAAATGTCTCTCTAGATATTACAAAGATAACTTGTTCTTTGCCAACAGTAAAACAACAGAGAGCTATACAAAGATCAGTACCAATGCACAGCTCCCCCCCTCTCCACCATGCTTTTAAAAAGAGTGTTTCCTTTAAGAACAAATTTAGGAAGTCACTTTGGTGTCTTTTGGCTAAGTTTGATGCAGATAGACCTCTTTGATATTCAAAGGTCACTTGCTTACTCCTTGGAAGAAAAGTTAGGACCAACCTAGATAGCATATTCAAAAGCAGAGACATTACTTTGCCAACTAAGGTCTGTCTAGTCAAGGCTATGGTTTTTCCAGTGGTCATGTATGGATGTGAGAGTTGGACTGTAAAGAAGGCTGAGCACCAAAGAATTGATGCTTTTGAACTGTGGTGTTGGAGAAGACTCTTGAGGGTCCCTTGGACTGCAAGGAGATCCAACCAGTCCATTCTGAAGGAGATCAGCCCTGGGATTTCTTTGGAAGGAATGATGCTAAAGCTGAAACTCCAGTACTTTGGCCACCTCATGCGAAGAGTTGACTCATTGGAAAAGACTCTGATGCTGGGAGGGATTGGGGGCAGGAGGAGAAGGGGACCACCCAGGATGAGATGGCTGGATGGCATCACTGACTCAATGGACGTGAGTCTGAGTGAACTCCGGGAGCTGGTGATGGACAGGGAGGCCTGGCGTGCTGCAATTCATGGGGTCGCAAAGAGTCAGACACGACTGAGCGACTGAACTGAACTGAACTGTATCTTTAAGCCCTATTAAGTTCAAGGTCTAAGTTTCATCAAGAAACCAAAGTATGCATGGTTTTGTCAACTTCCTAAATGATGCTAATCAGGAAGGAGGTTTTATTAAACAAGAGAGAAACTGCATGTGAGTTTCCAGTGAAATCTATGTGTATATATATTTGTGAAATTTACTTTCAATAAAGATCACCCTGTAGCCTCTGCCTCAATTTCTGTTCTTACTCAGTACCACCAAAGAGGGCCAGCTCTATCCAACAAAGCCCAATGGTCCTCTCACTTGTCTAAACGTCTGCTGCTGCTAAGTCACTTCAGTCGCGTCCGACTCTGTGTGACCCCATAGACGGCAGCCCACCAGGCTCCCCTATCCCTGGGATTCTCCAGGCAAGAACACTGGAGTGGGTTGCCATTTCCTTCTCCAATGCATGAAAGTGAAAAGTGAAAGTGAAGTCACTCAGTTGTGTCCGACTCTTAGTGACCCCATGGACTGCAGCCTACCAGGCTCCTCCAACCATGGGATTTTCCAGGCAGGAGTACTGGAGTGGGGTGCCACTGCCTTCTCTGGTCTAAACGTCTAGTACCGATGATTTCTCAACACCACTGAGAACAGTGCATTGTTGCTGCTCAATTGCTAGGTCGTATCCGACTCTTTCTAACCCCACGGACTGCACGCGGCACGTCAGGCTTCCATGTCCTTCACTATCTCCCGGAGTCTGGTCAAACTCAAGTCCAAAGGGTCGGTGATGCCACCCAACCATCTCATCCTCTGTCACCTTCTTCTCCTCCTGCCCTCAGTCTTTCCCAGCATCCGGGCCTTTTTCTATCAGGCGGCCAAAGTATCGGAGCTCCAGCTTCAGCATCAGACCTTCCAATGAATATTCAGGTTGATTTCCTTTAGGATTAACTGCTTTGATCTCCTTGAACTCCCCTAGAACACTTGGGACTACTGGCCCAGCAGCTTAAAAAGAAATAGCTTTTCCAGTCCTCTGTAATATTTTTTCTTCCCCCTTCTGTTTCCTTCCAAATGCCTGAAGTGCCATCCAGACGAAAATAAGCCTTTTTAATAATCCTGTTCTGTATGAGGCTAAAACGTTCCCCTGGTGCCTCCAAGAAGAGTAGCTGAAGATCTGCCCGATGCTACGTCCTGAGGTCTCATTCATCACTCCACACACGTGTTCCTGGTGCTGGAGCACCACCTCCAGATGTTCCATCAGATGGAGCTTCGGAGGCATGAACCTCACTGCGATTCCCCATCCAGCAGAAGGCAGGCGAGGCTTGTGAGGGCTGGCATCACATCAAGCTGCTAGGTGGGCTTCTGCCGGGGGTCCTCCAGCAGCCCCCGAGAGCCGGGCTGGACACTCTGCATGGGGCCAGGAGGGCTGCAGGCGGTGCCGGTATCTGCAGGGTTCTAGACAGAACCGAGAGCAGAATCCACGTTGCCTTACTATTAAAGGCACAACAAATGGTCTGCTGAGACAGTGCTCCTGCCCTGGCTGGTTTCCAGGCAGCAGACAACGGCCGGGGAGGGACTGGAGGCCAGTGGAACTCTGGGGAGGGCCGCTGAGCCATCGGCCTGCCGTTGGACAGCATCGTGGCTTTCCTGCTGGCTGGACTGCTGGAGGAGATGTTCCATGTCCTCTGCAGCTCGCTTTCCAAATTCACGTTGCAACACTTCTGGCTTTCCAGCTAAGCCCCTCATCCTGTGGCTGCTCTCTCTTTCCTCACAGCAATTCGATGTCCACATGAGCACGCACAGAGGCTGGGATAACCGTGCAAGCCCAGGGCATCACAGACAGAACCGTGATGGACTTCCCGGTCTAGTCCCACCTGTGGTTCTGCTCCTCTGGAGCTCAGAGCAGGTCAGGGGGCCCCAGAGTCAGCAGGGGACTCTGTGGGCAGAGCCTCAGAAAGTCCTGAGAGCCACCAGCACACACTCTGGATACAGAGGAGGAGGGGGAGGTATGTTGGAAGCATTAAAAACGCACGTCATAAAAATAGTATGTCTCCTTTAATGGCATTTGCAATTTCAAAATAAATATCACAGCTTCAAAAACTTAAAGCTGTTACAGTGATGAGCGAGCGTTTACCATCATCAGTGACTGATACACTGAAGCCTGAACAGCATCTGCTATAGGAACCGGTGCACGTGAGCTCTAACTGTTTTAATGCACGGCATTCTCACCACTTCTAAGGTTGCTAATATGCTGCTGCACTTTCAAGATGTGTCTGGTAAGGAGAGAGCCTGGCCCCCAAACCTGGTGCTTAAGGCCAGGGCACTATTCCCTCACACCCCTCTCTCCCACCCCCTCCTGAGGACAGTCTGCCTTCCCACCCCTACCGCACTCGCCAGGCCAGGACACTGGCTGGGTGCGCCATGGTGAGCAGACATCAACAGCGAGACAGAAGTGAGGCCCTCAGTCCCATCTAAGGGAGTGAGTCACTGCTGGTGGCCAGAGTCGGGGCAGCCCCAGCAGGCAGGGTGTCACGGACTGAACATGCATGTCCCTCCAAAACACACTTAGTGAAGCCCTAATCCCCAAAGGGGTCGGACCTGGAGACAGGCCTTTGGGGAATAACTAGGCTTAGATGAGGTCATGAGGGCAGGCCCAGGTTGGGATTAGTGTCAAGGGGAGAAGGTGGCCATCCACAAACTAGGAGGAGGGTCATCCCCAGACACCAGATCTTCTGGAATTGTTACGAGAAGCAAACTCCTGATGTTGAAGCCATTCAGACTGTGGTCCTCAGTCTTGGCAGTGCTGAAAGGACCAAGACACAGGAGGAAGTCAGGCAGGGGACCCGCCACTGTTCACCAGAGTTCATCTACTGGCACGTGAAGAAGGAGCTTTCTGCTCAGCCCTGTATGGAATGGCCAGAGGACTCAGGCTGTCACGACACCTTGAGGACCTTTTCTGGCTCACACAGAACTTGGGGAGCTAGTCTCAAGTTTGGTCTATGGGGGAAGAGAGTCCAGTGTGGGAGGAGGCATAATAACTCTGAGGCTTGGGTTCACTTAGGAAAGAGGAGCCTGAGGTACAGACAACACTGCACTTGTCCTTCCTTTAAAAAAAAAATGATACAGAAGAATGGCATTGAAACATGTATATTATCATATGTGAAATGACTCGCCAGTCCAGGTTTGATGCATGATACAGGGTGCTTGGGGCTGGGGCACTGGGATGACCCAGAGGGATGGGATGGGGAGGGAGGCGGGAGGGAGCTTCAGGATGGGGAACACATGTACACCCATGACGGATTCAAGTCAATGTATGGCAAAACCAACACAATGTTGTAAAGTAAAATAACTAAATTAATTTTAAAAATTAAGAGAATTTCATGTTTGTGGTGAAAAAATCAAATATAGAAATTAATAAAGTAAAAAACCCATATATGAATCCCTTTGCTGCTCACCTGAAACTGTCACAACATTGCTAATTGGCTATATACCCCAGGACAAAATGTTTCTGGTATTAAATAAAATTTTTAAAAATGCTTTTCAAAAAAGAATAAAAAATCAAAGCTCTCACATCCAATGTACAGTTAAGCAGAACAGCAACAGTTTGACAGATTTCTGTCCAAACTTTTGCTTTATTCTTATGCTGATGAGTGTTCAGAAAAGAAAAGTATGAGGAAGAGGGAGGGAAGGAGAGAGGCAGATGGATGAGAGATCCCTTTGGGTTACTCCCCAAGTTATGCATTTTCTGGCTCTGTTAGACTCTCACCGGGCTTCCTAGGTGGCGCTAGTGGTAAAGAACGTGCCTGCCAATGCATGCGATGTAAGAGACGCAGTTTCATCCCTGGGTGGGGAAGATCCCCTGGAGGAGGGCATGGCACCCCACTCCAGTATTCTTGCCTGGAGAATCCCATGGACAGAGGGGCCTGGTGGGCTACAGTCCATAGGGTCGCAAAGAGTCGGACACGACTGAAGCAACTTAGCAAACTGACAGTCACCAATTTAACCAATCTTTCTCCAATACAAGCCCATGTGGACCAGTCTACCCAGCATATTTATATGAATAATGGGGGCCAGATAGAGAGGTGGTATGAAATTCTTAGATATGGTTATTCAGTTATGACTATGGATTTCCACAATCCAAACTGAGTACCTCCTGTGCAAAAGCCAGCCCCAACAGGTGGTGTGGGTATGGAGAGTGGACGAGTAAGGTGTGAGCTTCTTTGGGGGCTGGGAGCACTCTGCCAGGCTCACTAGTAGTGGGCAGAACTCATCTCCTGTGGTTTCAGACTGCGGTAGCCAGGACGGCTCTCGGGCCTTAGGGGCACCCACATTTCCTGACCATGTGGCCCCCATGGGCAGCTCATGACAAGGATATGTGCTTTCTTCAGGCCACGCAGATCATCGAACTCCTCTTCTACAGGGAGTCAGAGGAAACTCTGCTTTTAAAGGGCTCGTGCATTACATCAGCCTACCCGGATGATCTCCCTGAAGGTCAACTGACGGGGGACCTTAATTACATCAGCAAACTCCTTCACAGCAGCACATAAATTAGTGCTTCCCTGAGCCACTGGGAGAGCAGGTGGGTGCAACAGGGACCAGAAACCATAGCTGGGGGTTGTCTTGGAATTCCACTTCCAACAATTGGTACTGTATCACTGGATGGAACTTAACTTTGCCTTCCTTCTAAAATATCTCACTTTTGAATATCAAAAGAATCTATACCCATATTTCACTGACTCTTCCCACAAATGAAATCATCATGGATTTAGGAGGGGTAATGTCAAACCCATCGCTGTGTTTTAGCTTAGGTATCCTGATAAATAAGTGAATTCACAAAGCTCCCAAATATTTAAGGTTAGGAATCATAATGCTAAAGAATTGCGAATTTGGCTACATAAAAATCAAAACTTTTTTAATGTTGTAAAATATAAATACAATTAAAGACATATAATAAACTAAAGATAAGGGTGGGATGTGACTGCTATATCTGTGAAAAAATGATACACCACAGTAGATAAACAAATACATAAATAGCAGAGAAACAGGGAAAAAAATCACATCCAATTGCAGGAATAATGACATAAAGAGGCAAGGAAAAACAATGGCCAATAAACATGAAGAAATTCAACCTTACTTATTAATCAATAAAATGCAAATTAATAGTCACCATCTATCAGACTGGCAACAGTAAAGAAGAATAATACCTTGTGTTGAAGAGGGTCTGATTAAAAAGGCTCTTTTATATACAGCTGGTGAGAATATAAATCAAACACACTTTTCCAAAAGAAAAATTTCCAGCACATATCAAATGTATTAAAAACATAACTCTGATCTACCCATTCCACTTCCAGAAATCTTTTCCTAAAGAGACTAGTGCATAAATGTGCATAGACGTGCGCCACGCTGCAACTAACAGGAGGAAACCGCCGGGTGCTGAAATCTACCAAGGTGGGCCCAAGACATGACTGCTAAGCAGCCTTTAAAAATGACAGATGTTTCCTTGCTGCTGCTGCTGCTGCTAAGTCGCTTTTGTCGTGTCTGACTCTGTGCGACCCCATAGACGCAGCCCACCAGGCTCCCCCGTCCCTGGGATTCTCCAGGCAAGAACACTGAAGTGGGTTGCCATTTCCTTCTCCAATACATGAAAGTGAAAAGTGAAAAGTGAAAGTGAAGTTGCTCAGTCGTGTCTGACTCTTCATGACCGCATGGACTGCAGCCCATCAGGCTCCTCCATCCATGGGATTTTCCAGGCAAGAGCACTGGAGTAGGGTGCCATCGCCTTCTCCAGATGTTTCCTTAGTGATATGAAAAGATGTTCCTAATTAGTTTCTATGCAGAGAGGTGACAGAACAAACTGATACCATTTTTGTAAAGTACACGTATTTATATGCATGAATAACAGTAGTATAGATAGATGTAGATCTAAACAGACCCATAGATGCCTAGAAAATCATAGAAGGAATATTTGCCAAACTGTTTACAGTCATGTCTTTGAGTAATTAGATTAGGGGTCACTTTCATATTTCTTTTCCAACTTGAATTTAATTTACTTGATATGACAAACCCACAGCTAACATTATACTCAACAGTGAAAAGCTGAAGTCATTCCCTCTGAGATCAAGAACAAGGCAAGTATTTGTCTTGTTCAGCGTATTTTTGGAAGTCCTAGCCATAGCAATCAGAGAAGAAAAAGGAATCCAAATTGGAAAAGAAGTAAAACTGTCAATGTCTGCAGATGACATGATGATATACATAGAAAACCCTAAAGAAACCACCAGAAAACTACTAGAGCTCATCAATAAATTCAGTAAAGTTGCAGCATATAAAATTAATACACAGAAATCTCTTGCATATCTGTACAAGAACAATGAAATATCAGAAACAGAAATTAAGGAAATGACCACACTTATCATCACAGCAAAAAGAACAAAATACCTAAGAATAAACACACCTAAGGAAGCAAAAGATCTGTACTCGAAAACTGTAAGACTCTAATGAAAGAAATTATAAATGACACAGTTGGAAAGACATACTGTGTTCATGGATTGGAAGAATCAATATTGTTAAAATGACCATACTACCCAAGGCAGTCTACATATTCAATGCAATCCTATCAAATTACCAATGGCATTTTTCACAGAACTAGGTCAAAAATTTTTACTTGCTTATTTTTCTTTCTTAAACATATATTGCTTACTCAAAAAAAAAAATGTTAAACTGCTTTGAAGCTTATTTAAGATCTAAAGTTATCTTCCCTAGTTACATCAAAGACTTTGAAATCTACTGTGCACGCATGCTAAGTTGCTTCAGTCATGTGCAACTCTTTGCCACCTTGTGGAGCCTGCCAGGCTCCTCTGTCCATGGGATTTTCCAGGCAAGAATACTGGAGTGGGTTGCAATACCCTCTGCCAGGGGATCCTCCAGACCCAGGGATCAAACCTGGGCCTTTTACGTCTCCTGCACTGGCAGACAGGTTCTTTACCACTAGTGCCGCCTGGGAAATCTACCAGGAGCACTGCAATTTGTATCGATTCAATGTGTTACATCATCTCTAAGATGTACTACCAAGGAGTCTTGATTTAGAATTTTCAGCAGTTGTGATCAACAGGGGAAGACCCCCCTGGGACCCACAACACATTCTGAACCGCGTGCCTGTCTACTTCCAGGTGTAGCTGACTCTGCTTCTTCTGGCCCCTTTCCTGAGCACAGCACAGAGTTCTACACACAAAAAGCAGTTGTGACCACCCTGCAACCGTCACAGCCTACAAACGTCACACAGTGGATGACCGTGAAATCCTAGGCTACTTCCCACAGCTTTCGTAAACTCTTAGGTGTCTGACTACTGCTATTTAGCATAGGATACTAGAAAAGAATACATTTTGTAGGGTTATTTGACCTTGGAACAACTGCTCTCTGAGCCTTATGTGCTGGCATATGGAAGGCTGTTTAGGTGTCAGTTTGGAACTGTGTTCACTGCTGGCAAATTAACATTTGCTGTGATGCTGTTTGCCTTCGAGCAGGTCAGTTTTGGCATAATTTATGTTTTTTTCCTCCCCCACATAAATGTTTGTGTGGTTTTTATTTTCACATTTTGCTCTTTGTTTTGTAAAAATGAGTAGAAAATGCAAAAATTATAGTGATGATTCCAATGATATGTGGCTCAGATCATATTAACTTAATTTCCATAGTTTTCTCAATTATACAAATAGAATTTCTCACAATGAAAGTTCAACCAAATTCAGTTAACTGTATAAAGAATAAAACTAAATAATGTGTAAATACTACAAATATATATTTTATCTTAATGATGAGAAGCAATGAGGGATATTTTAATACTTTGTAGCTTTCAAAACTACCCCCAATCTCATAACATAGAACGTTATTATTTATCATTTTCACATGCCATTTTTGTACAGATTTTGGGGAACGTTATAAATAATAAATGTAACTGTCTTTATATCTGTGTTCACTGTTTACCTGCCCATTGATTTATGCATTCAGTTTATAAACCCAAATATAAAACCAAGTAAATTATCCAGGGCCAACCAAATAACTATTTCTTATCCTTCACTCAGTACAGCGTGTTAATCTCACTTAAACTCAAATATTCTACTAACATGCTTATAAATAACAACCTCTATCACTATTTAAACCACTTACCTGAGAATATGTAGGGAATTAAGGATGAGGTCATTATCAATTTATCTTGTGGTAACCTCTGTACCTTTCTCAGGAGTATGGTATCTTTCAATTTTAAGCCACGAATAAGAGTACGCTGAATACGTGGTGCTTAATTAATTGTGTATACTTGGGCGAATGTCTCTTTCTGGGTCTTAGCTTTAGGTCTTTTTGATTTATTATGTGGCAAGCAGGCTTCCCTGGTGGCTCAATGGTAAAGAATCCGCCTGCCAAGCAGGAGACTCATGTTTGATCCCTGAGTTGGGAAGATCCCTTGGAGAAGGAAATGGCAACCCACGCTAGTATTCTTCCTTGGGAAATCCCAGACAAGAACATGCACCAAATTTATTCATTCATTCGTTTACTTATGGACGGAGGAGCTTGGTGGGCTATAGTTCATCAGGCCACAAAGTGTTGGGTATGACTTAGTGCCTAAACAACAACTGCTGGGATCAAGCACTTGGCATTACCTGCAGGGCAACATCTGACGTCCAAATCCATTTTCAACATGAGCCCATTGATAAGTCAAACCCTTGGTTACTAATGTCTCTGATCCCTTCCTCATCTCTTTTCTCAGGATTGCCACAACATTTCATCTATTGCTTATTCTGGGACCACTGAGAAATATTTTCTTGAGGGTTTCTTTTTACAAATGAAAGGCAACCACATTACACAAGCCCGGACAGAAACGCTAGTTTGGTGCAAATGCAATTGTTCTTGGGGCTGAGAGGAGCTATGAAGGTCATTCTGGCAATCAGGTTGACAAAGAAGCAGAAGCAACAGAGGGTTGCAAAACACATCCAGGACTCAGAAAGGGGCTTAGGAACATGCACCAAATTTATTCATGCATTTGTTTACTTATTCATCCATTCATTTAAATAATATCCAGTGAGGAGCTATTGCATCCAAAGCACAGTGGATGGTCAAACAATTCTGACGTTTCCAGAAACTCAGGCAAGCGAGGCAGAGCTCTCTGCGTCTCCACCTGTAGAACCACTGGGGATTCACTGTGGAGGGTCAAGGGAAAGAAGAGTCATGAAACACATTTAATGCCTCTACCTTCTTCAGTAGAGAAAGAAAATAAACTATCAGTGACAGCTTTCTAAAATTGAATATCACTGTCTCCATACACAAGAGTTATAGCCAACAACAGCCCACACATCCACACTCCCCCAAATCTGAGGGTTTGTCAGTGGATAACCGCAGAGCCCTTTAACACTAGGACATGAGCTTGGCAGGAGAGTGGACTCTACTTTGGCAAAAGACTGTCAACAAAGTCAAAAGCCAAATGGCCTTCAACTTAATCTGGGATTCACAGAAAACCCATAGAATTCTACATTTAGGGAATTTCAGGGATAACTTAGTGAGCTTTATTTCTAACATGATAGATAAAAACCTGAGAATCAGAAGGTCACAAAGCTTCAGACATCTTATTTATATACCAGGTAATTTATTTATACTCTGCCTTCTTCCAAAAAGGTTTTGAGGCAATTCTACAATCACTGTGGTTAATCATTGTGCTATTATTAGAAGAACAGCTCCAATACTCAGGCCACCTGATGTGAAGAGCCAACTCATTAGAAAAGACCCTGATGCTGGGAATGACTGAGGACAGGAGGAGAAGGAGGTGACAGAGGATGAGACGGTTGGATGGGATCACCAACTCAACGGACATGGGTTTGAGCAAACTCTGGAAGACAGTCGAGGATAGAGGAGCCTGGCACCCTGCAGTCCATGGGGTCACAAAGAGTCGGACATGACGGCGACTGAACAAAATTACTAGAAGTGACTCTTTTTTAAAAAACTATATAAAACTCCATGGATTTAGATAGTACTAGGTAAATAATTCAGATTATTGTGTATATGCTGGCATTTTAATAAAGATGCTAACAAGCTGAATCCTCTTGGCATTTCAAAGGATTCCTAAAATCAGCTCTTTGGGCTTGTACAGGGCAAGTGGTGTGAATTATAATACAGTGAAGAGTTACCCACGTTTACATGGTTATCTTATGAAATTTACAGAGCAAACTTGGTGTGAATAAGATTAACCTCTCTGGGATATTTGGCCTCTCTTTCTGTAATATGTGGATTCATACATGCTAACAGTGTTGGTGGTTTAATCAGATCTGGACTTTTCTTTAAAAATATGTGTAAATGAGATCTCTGATTGGAGTATACAAAGCATAAATGTGAACTCTGGAGGGGGCTCCTTGGGTGGGCGTTTAAGGTGAAAGAAGAGAGATGCAGGAGACAGGGTAAGAGCAGAACGCGCCAGATGGGGCAGCGAGTCACTGGCCCCTCCCAGCTGCCCTCTGATGGACATCTTCCCAAGAGACCCTGGTGACACTTTCACTCAGCGTGGCTCCCTGTCACTGCTCACTCTCAGGAGTCAAGAACCCCTGGAACCAGAAGCAGAAACTGGAAGCCAAGTCAGGGACATTGGGTGAACCTGGTCTGCACGCAGAGATAGGACTGCCCCTTGAAGGTCACGTAGATAGGAGGGCAATGGAGCACTTTGACCTCTTTTGTGCCCACTGTGCTAAGTTGCTTCAGTCGTGTCCGACTTTTTGTGACCCAATGGACCATAGCCCACCAGGCTCCTCTGTCCATGGGATTCTCCAGGTAAGAATACTGAAGTGGGTTGCCACGCCCTCCTCCAGTGGATCTTCCCAACCCAAGGACTGAACCCACATCTCTTATGTCTCCTGCACCGGCAGGCGGGTTCTTTACCACTACCACCACCTGGGAAGCCCCCTTGTGCCCAAGGGCGATGCCATTTCTATCTCTCAAGCCACTGGCTGCGGGCATTGCCTAGAGCATGACGGACTGGAGGCAAGAAGGGGATGCAAAGGAGACCTCTGCGTGGCTGCGGTCCAGCACAGACTATGGACGGAATGAGAGGAGGGGTTGGGGAAGGCTTAGGGGCCATCGCTGGAGCAGCTGCGTCTCTCTGGACCCCTTACGGCATTCGGGGCCCGTGAATCACCTAGGCAGCAGTGCCCCTCCCGCCCTACCCACTGAGGACCTCCTCTGAGGCTGGCAGGCCCGCATCCTCGGCTCTTAGGAGAAAGGAGGGGCTCTTTCTGTTACACATGGATGGGATGGGGGCCACAGGAATTCAGGCTGCCCCTGCTGTGGCAGAAGGTGTTTTGGGCTCAGGTGTTTCTCGGGTCACTAACGTGTTCCCTTGTGGGAACTGTTACGGCATTCATCTGTTGGTGATGCTGTTCATTTGCTTCAGTCCCTTGACAGGCCTGGACGCTCTTTGTGCTGAACTGGCTTCACATCAACGGCTGCTCTGCTCAATTAATATTTTTTTAAAAAATGCTGGAGAGGGTGTGGAGAGAAGGGAACCGTCCTATACTGTTGGTGGGAATGCAAACTAGTACAGCCACTATGGAGAACAGTGTGGAGATTCCTTAAAAAATTGCAAATAGAACTGCCTTATGACCCAGCAATCCCACTGCTGGGCATACACTGAGGAAACCAGAATTGCAAGAGACACGTGTACCCCAATGTTCATCGCAGCACTGTTTATAATAGCCAGGACATGGAAACAACCTAGATGTCCATCAGCAGATGAATGGATAAGAAAGCTGTGGTGCATATACACAATGGAGTATTACTCAGCTGTTAAAAAGAATACATTTGAATCAGTTCTAATGAGATGGATGGAACTGGAGCCGATTATACAGAGTGAAGTGAGCCAGAAAGAAAAACACCAATACAGTATACTAACACATATATATGGAATTTAGAAAGATGGCAATGATGACCCTGTATGCAGGACAGCAAAAAAGACACAGATGTGTATAGCGGACTTTTGGACTCGGAGGGAGAGGGTGAGATGATTTGGGAGAATGGCATTGAAACATGTATAATATCATGTAAGAATCGAATTGCCAGTCTATGTCCGATGCAGGATATGGCACGCTTGGGGCTGGTACGCGGGGATGACCCAGAGAGATGTTGTGGGGAGGGGGGTGGGAGGGGGGTTCATGTTTGGGAACGCATGCACACCCGTGGTGGATTCATGTCAATGTATGGCAAAACCAATACAGAATTGTAAAGTAAAATAAAAAATAAATTTAAAAAATAATAAATTAAAAAAGAAAAGAAAAGAAAAATAGTGGCTCAGACTCACTGGCCGCAGTTGTCGCCTCCTTCAAACCAAGCACGTGGCAGCATTTTTGGCATTTTTTTCTTTCCAGCCTTTGTCATTTCACCTGTGTGGCTGCAGGCCTAGGATGTGACAAGATGGGTTTTGCAGCTGATCCAGTATCATAGCTGATCCTATTGTTCATGGCGGCAGTTAAGGTCCACGGTTGAAAAGCTCAAGGGATTCGCTTGGTGTCTCACCCGTGGATCTGTACCATGCAGTGAGCCGGGCGGATACAGGATGAGTGTCTCCATCTGTGTCTATTATAGGGAGTTACCTGTGTGATCCAAGCTTCTCACCAAGTATCTTGTCTGTGCTGTGCTTAGTTGCTCACTCGTGTCCCACCCTTTGCGACCCCATGGACTGTAGCCTGCCAGGCCCCTCTGTCCATGGGGATTCTCCAGGCAAGAACACTGGGGTGGAATGCCATGCCCTCCTCCAGGGGAATCTTCCCAACCCAGCGATCGAACCCAGGTCTCCTGCACCACAGGCAGATTCTTAATGAGCTGAGCCACCAAGAATCTTGAAGTTTGCCAAATATCTTCCTCCCAGAAAAGCACCTTCAAAGCCACAGTCCAGCACTGTCTAATTTGCTATTTGATGAGAGTGAAAAAGCTGGCTTAAAACTCAGCATTCAAAAAACTAAGATCATGGTATCTGGTCCCATCACCTTATGGCAAAGAGATGGGGAGAAAGTGGAAACAGTGACAAATTTTATTTCCTTTGGTTCCAAAATCACTGTAGATGGTGACCGCAGCCACAAAATAAAGAGACACTTGCTCCTTGGAAGAAAAGCTATGACAAACTTAGACAGTATATTAAAAAGCAGGGACATTACTGACAAAGGTCCATTTAGTCAAAGCTATGGTTTTTCCAGTAGTCGTGTACGGATGTGAGAGTTGGACTAAAAAGAAGGCTGAGCACCAAAGAATTGATGCTTTTGAATTGTGATGCTGGAGAAGGCTCTTGAGAGTCCCTTGAATAGCAAGAAGATCAAACCAGTCCATCCAAAAGGAAATCTACCTTGACTATACATTGGGAGGACTGATGCTGAAGCTGAAACTCCAATACTTTGGCCACCTGCTGTGAAGAGCCAACTCACTGGAAAAGACCCTGATGCTGGGAAAAACCGAGGGCAAGAGGAGAAGGGGACGACAGAGGATGAGCTGGTTGGATGGCCTCACCGAGTTGATGCACATGAGTTTAAGCAAACTCCAGAGACAGTGAAGGATGGAGGAACCTGGCAGGCTATAGTCCACGGGATAGCAAAGAGTCAGACATGATTGAGTGACTGAACGACAATTCACTTGAACTGAATGTCTTCTTTACATAAACAGTATCAGTTCCTTCTGTGAGGAGTGTGTTTATTGGCACCCTACACACGAAACATCTTGACTGTGTCTCATAAAAACCTGTGACTGGCATGTAGGCAAGCTTTTAATGAACTTCTGAGCGAGTAAGCCAAGCAGTAAAGTCCACACATTTTCTGTTCATAAAAACACCTCGTTTGCAAAGGAGGGGTATGGGTTCCCGGGAAACAGACAGGGAGCAGAAGCCAGGCTGGCGATTTATAGAAGTTGACCTCTTTCTTTTCTTCCAGAGACCCTGGGCTTGAACAGACTAATCCTGGACCCTGGAAATTACATCAGCTAAAGTTTGGGTGGGGGTGGGGCACCACAGGACACAGTGCATTCTAAATGGGGGCAGGGAGGCAGAAAAGGCCCAGGCCTTCTGGAGGTAGAAGCTGCGTGGCTCGCAGCCCTGCAGACTGCAGTCACCTTCAAGTTCAATCACGGAAGACATTCCCTGTGGTGTGTGTTGGCTCTGTGCCCAGGGAGAGGGGAAATGAAGGTCACGGCACTCCTTGAGCACCTTCTTCAACAGGGAAGGTGTGTGTCAATCCAAGGGGCTTGGGCTCTTTCCAACACAATAATTACATCCCACCCACCCAGCCCACAGCTGCCCTCCCCCTGGCACCGTGCTCCTAGGTGCAAAGCACCACGGACCCTTGGCAGAGATGCTAACACCAGCCAACCGGTTCTTCCCTGCTCTGTGAGCTAAGACTTTTCTCTGTAACGCCATCCTTCAGAGGCTTCACTATGTAGAAATCCCATTCATCAGCAGAATGAGGTTCTGAAGGAGCTGCTGACTGAACGGCCCACATCCCTGGGATCCCTCCCTGGTCTCCTTTTGTGTGATGGATGCAGAACAGGGGACTCGGAGGGGCTGAGTGTGCCGGAAAGGGGAGGGCTGCAGAGGCCGTGAGACAGGCGGCTTCTGATGGGCAGAGCGCTGGTTTCCAGCACGGCCCTCACCCTCCAAGGACTGTTCAGGGGGAGGCGATGAGAGAGCCCTAAAGTGGACAGGCCAGAGGCCGATGCAGCTGAGTTCAGAGAGCTGGCCTGAAAGAAGGCTTCAGAAGCATCCTACGTAGACACAGAGAACAACGTATGGACACCGAGGGGGGAAGAGGGTGGGAGGCTGGAGACTGGGGTTGACATGTATACACTGCTGCTGCTTAGTCGCTAAGTCGCGCCCAGCTGTTTTGCAACCCCATGGACTGAAGCCCATCAGGCTCCTCCGTCCATGGGATTTCCCAGGCAAGAGCTCTGGAGTGGGTTGCCATTTCCTCCTCCAGGGGATCTTCCCAACCCAGGGATCGAACCCAGGTGTCCTGCGTTGCAGGCAGATTCTTTCCTGCTAAGTCACCATTAGGTACCTATTAGTAGTGTTTTTTCAGAGTCCTGCCTAAATGATCATCTCCTTTTCATCAGGGTCCACGGTTTTGGTGATAACATTTTACCTTTCTCAGGAACACTGTCTCAGAGGAATTCTGAGTCGAGATTTCTAAAAGCCATCTTCCAGGACTCCAGTGAGGGACAAGGTGTTGAAGAGCTCGTGAGAGCATTTTAGGAGTCGGAAGATTCACAAGCGATGTGTATCAGAAAATGTCTTGCGAAAAGGGCACACATACTGCCACCCAGCTAGATGAAACTCAGTGAAGCCTCAGTTCGGTTCAGTTCAGTCGCTCAGTCATGTCCAACTCTTTGCGACCCCATGAACGGCAGCGTGCCAGGCCTCCCTGTCCATCACCAACTCCTGGAGCTTACTCAAACTCATGTCCATTGAGTGGTTGATGCCATCCAGCCATCTCATCCTCTGTCATCCCCTTTCCCTGCCTTCAATCTTTCCCAGCATCAGGGTCTTTTCCAGTGAGTCAGCTCTTTGCATCAGGTGGCCAAAGTGTTGGAGTTTCAGCCTCAGCATCCGTCCTTCCAATGAATATTCAGGACTGATCTCCTTTAGGATGGACTGGTTGGATCTCTTTGCAGTCCAAGGGACTCTCAAGAGTCTTCTCCAACACCACAGTTCAAAAGCATCAATTCTTTGGTGCTCAGCTTTCTTTATGGTGCAACTCTCACATCCATACATGACTACTACTCTCCACCTTTCCAAAAACCTGGAATAAAGATTCTGTAACCTGCTTAGGAGTGTGTCGGATTGCAGGGAAATCAATGAGTCTGGTGTGTTAACACAAACGTCCCTTGTATAAGATATACCCTAATAACCCAAGACAATGATATAAACTTAATTATGCCTCCTAAGGAGAGAAATCCCAGCTATAATATATCCATTCAGATAAGAAACATTTGGTGAAGTCAGGAATTGCTGACCCTGGAGATTCTGCAAAGAACAATGCCGACTTAGTTCTGTCATCCTGGAATTGTAGTTCCAGCCAGGGGTAATGTCAACTGTCATTAAATAATGATCCCTCTCAATAAATATCACCAAGAAAAAAATGCAGGTCTCAACAAAAGCACATCACAGGGGACCATCAATACTTAATGAGAGATACGGAAGATGAGCTGGCGTTGGGAGAGGTGCAAGTCTGGGAGAGCAATGTGTCCCAAGGAGGGAAAGGGATCCTGTGTATCTGGAGTGAGTGTGCAATAAGTATGCACACAGGAAGAGCAAACAAAAGTACACACTCACGGGAAGTGTGTGCACACAGGAAATGAAGTGAACACCTGCTCCCATGTAGGGGAAGCTGGCGATACCAGCAGGGATCAGAGGACAGGAGACAGCTGGGGGAAGAGAAACAGCCTCAGAGTCACACACCACTTGGGTTCTGTATGTAACTGACCCCGTGAAGTGTGGGTGAGCCCGGGATGGAACGCGAGCAGGACCACGAGGAAGGGAGCCCGTGGGAACCAGCAGATCTGGGGGCCTGGCCATTTCCTCACAGCATCTCATTCCTTCTCTCCAGACCACATGCGGGGGTCCCTGCACCGTCACCTCTCCATGAAGGCATCTGCGGACGAAGGTAATAACCTCATTATCAAGAGGAGAAGGCAGTGGGCAAGAGATCAGAGTTCCAGAGACTTCCATCCCCTAGTTGTGATTCCTCCCTGGGGTTCTCTGCTAGAAAGACTATCTTAGCCCCAAGGGGGAGGAGACACACAGCCAGGGAAGAATTCTCCTTGTTGACTTGGGTCCCTGAGGTTCCCCTGGGCGATACCTGGAAACTATACTTCTCAGGATTCAGAGCCAAACTTCATCCAGAAGGAGGAAATGTGTCCAAGTCAGAGACTGACTGAGGGGCAGCCCTGCTCAAGTCCATGAAGACCCTGAATCAGACTTCTGGGGCTTCCGGGCATGAGTTCTCACCACTCTGGTTCTGGAAGCTGTCCAGCCTGGGGTGCATCTCATCTCATCCCATCAACCGGCTCCCAAGCGGGGTGTGGACCTGATCCTCAGAGGCCGAGGGAGGTGGATGGAGCCTGAGAGAGGCCACTGAGTTGGTTCTCTGCCTCCGGGGACGAGGCCAAGTCAGTGCCACGAGGATGAGTCACAGCTTACAGAAGTGAGTGGTCAGGTGTGTCCCCTCGATTCAAAAGGCACCACTGAAAAGAACTGCTGTCCCAGATATGGCGGGGGACCTGCCTCCCCAGACAAGAACAGCCCCCTTCCTTGTCATTTTCCCTCTTGAAGACTCACGCTTCTCTCACTTGATCTCTTCTGCAATGGGCCCCAGACTGTGTCAAAGCCGTGAAGTTAGGAAGTTGGAGGAGGAGAACTCATCTGTGTTTCCCCAGCAAGGCCACGCTGCATGCTAGACTGCTCTCACCGTGAGCTGCTTCTAAAGCTCCTCCTCGCTGGCCTCCTCTCTCTGGATGGGAGCCCCGAGGACGAGCATCCCGTCGGCCTCTTCCTTGGAGCACCTCCTCATCCTGACAGAGGACACTGCTCGCGACAGAAGGCTCCGGCGCACCGTGTCACAGCTGCGCCTGGGGCACTGTGAAGGGTGGGTCCAGCCACGAGGGCGGGCTCTCTGTCCTTGACCCAGCAGCAGACTTTATCATAAAGGCCATAGAAATCCACTGAAGACGTGAAAAATCCTTTTTTTTTTTTTCCAAATGCATTGGCAGAAAGAGTAGGCAGATGCCTCTTACAAGATTACGGAAATGGAGAGAGGGGATGAGGCAGAGGTGAGCGTGTGTGTGTGCGTGCATGCGCGTGTGTGTGCGGTGTGTGCGTGTGTGTGCGTGTGCGTGCATGTGTCTGTGCGCGTGTGTGCCTGTGTGTGCATATGTGCGTGTGTGCGTGCGTGTGCGTGCGTGTGTGTGCATGTGTGTGTGCGTGTGTGTGCACGTGCACACATGTGTGTGCGGTGTGTGCATGTGTGTGTGTGTGCGTGTGTGTGTGCATGTGCACATGTGCGTGTGTGCGTGTGTGTGTGTTAGGTGCTCGGTCGTGTCTGACTCTTTGTGACCCCATGGACTACAGCCCGCCGGGCTCCTCTGTCCGTGGGATTCTCGAGGCAAGAAGACTGGAGTGGGTGGCCGTTCCCTTCTCCAGGGGGTCTTCCCCGCCCAGGGGTCGAACCCAGGCCTCCTGCACTGCAGGCGGATTCTCTATGGTCTGAGCCACAGGGAAGAGGCGTGCCCACAGAAAGGGGGAAGAAGAATGGCATGAACGGGGGTCCTGCGGCGGTGGCATGCTGGGAGGAGGGAATGCAGAGGGCAGGGCACGTCGCCAGTCTGTAGTCCGAGGGGTGGAGAGGAGGGGGACCCTCCACTGTATCTCCTCCGCGGGCTAAGCCCAACTGAGTACTGGATCTCGGGCAATAACTACAGTCGCATCTCCTTTGAAGATATCAAACACCTCCCTTGCTGGAAGAGGAATACTTAGAATGATGAGCCAACGGTATGACCAGCAAATCAATCAACTGCCCGACTCCTATCTATGATAATTGGAATGTATATAAAGTTTGATAAGATGGTTTATTCTTTTCTCCTTGAGTATCTCTCCATTAGCCATACCCAAGCCAGAATCCAAAGGGCATCTTTTCAAAATATTTTCTCCCTTAAGTTACCTCCATTTCCATAATGAACAAACCTTCCCCTTTTATTCCCACAGACAGCATTAGCTCTTCTCCACGTAATTAGTACGAGAAAAGTGCCCTACCATTCCAAATATTGATTTAATCAAACATTCTGCTAAACCAATATCCTCCAAATAGGTTGTGATAACTTTCCTGATGCACATTATAATTACAGGACAAAAGACAAAAAGCAGCTGAAGATGACCTATTTCCAAAATGGGCCTTTCTCACCACACAGAGCTCTGCTTGAGATAGCAATGTGGACCCTTGGATTGAAATTCTCATTTCAACTTCTCTATGCAGCCATAGCCAGAGAATGTCATCAGGAAAAAACCTTTCCAGATCATCCATTCAGTTTTCCCAACATGGTCTGGATGTCATCAGTCACAGTGGATACTCCTTGAAAAACGAATGTTGAGGCCATTAAGTCAGAGCTGTGAGCTTCCCAGGCTTCCCTGGTGGTTCAGAAGGTAAAGAATCTGCCTGCAGGGCAGGAGACCCAGGTTTGATCCCTGGGTCAGAAAGATCCCTTGGAGGAGGAACTAGCAATCCATTCCAGTATTCTTGCCTGGAGAATCCCATGGACAGAGGAGTCTGGGGGGCTTTAGCCCATGGGGTTGCAAAAAGTCAGACACGGCTGAGCGACTAACACTTTCACCTTTCACCGTGAGCTTCCCAGGTGGTGCTAGTGGTAAAGGATAGACCTGCCAAGGCAGGAGAGTCAAAGAGACACAGGTTCAATCCCTGACTAAAGTCCAAAGAACCAGACACAACTTAGCGTGCACACACACACGTGCATACACACCCATACACACCCTCCCTTCTGGGAGCTTCACAGCTGCCTAAAATAGGTTCAGTCTTACCATAAGGAAGTAAATGTCTTCGCATACGATCTAGAACGCTTACATGACCATCTTCTCCCCTCGTAACACATTTGACCATCCTGCATAATTGATAGTAAAATGCTCAAAATTCTCCAAGCCAGGCTTCAGCAATACATGAACCGTGAAATTCCTGATGTTCAAGCTGGTTTTAGAAAAGGCAGAGGAACCAGAGATCAAATTGCCAACATCTGCTGGATCATGGAAAAAGTAAGCGAATTCCAGAAAAACATCTATTTCTGCTTTATTGACTATGCCAAAGCCTTTGACTATGTGGATTACAATAAACTGCGGAAAATTCTGAAAGAGATGGGAATACCAGACCACCTGACCTATATGCAGGTCAGGAAGCAACAGTTAGAACTGGACATGGAACAACAGACTGGTTCCAAATAGGAAAAGGAGTACGCCAAGGCTGTATATTGTCACCCTGCTTATTTAACTTCTATGCAGAGTACATCATGAGAAATGCTGGACTAGAAGAAGCACAAGGTGGAATCAAGATTGCCGGGAGAAATTTCAATAACCTCAGATATGCAGATGACACCACCCTTATGGCAGAAAGTGAAGAGGAGCTAAAAAGCCTCTTGATGAAAGTGAAAGAGGAGAATGAAAAAGTTGGTTTAAAGCTCAACATTCAGAAAACGAAGATCATGGCAGCTGGTCCCATCACTTCATGGGAAATAGATGGGGAAACAATGGAAACAGTGTCAGACTTTATTTTGGGGGGCTCCAAAAATCACTGCAGATGGTGATTGCAGCCATGAAATTAAAAGACGCTTTACTCCTTGGAAGGAAAGTTATGACCAACCTAGATAGCATATTCAAAAGCAGAAATATTACTTTGCCAGCAAAGGTCCGTCTAGTCAATGCTATGGCTTTTCCTGTGGTCATGTATGGATGTGAGAGTTGGACTGTGAAGAAGGCTGAGCGCCGAAGAACTGATGCTTTTGAACTGTGGTGTTGGAGAAGACTCTTGAGAGTCCCTTGGACTGCAAGGAGATCCAACAAGTCCATTCTAGAGGAGATCAGCCCTGGGTGTTCTTTGGAAGGAATGATGCTAAAGCTAAAACTCCAGTACTTTGGCCACCTCATGAGAAGAGTTGACTCATTGGAAAAGACTCTGATGCTGGGAGGGATTGGGGGCAGGAGGAGAAGGGGACGACAGAGGATGAGATGGCTGGATGGCATCACTGACTCGATGGACGTGAGTCTGAGTGAACTCCGGGAGTTGGTGATGGACAGGGAGGCCTGGCGTGCTGCGATTCATGGGGTCACAAAGAGTCGGACACGACTGAGCGACTGACCTGACCTGACCTGAGTGACATTTACTCACTCACTCACCAGAGATACTGTGGGCTCCATTCCAGATCACTGCAGTAAAGTAAATACTGCAGTAAAGTGAGTCACAAACGTGTTTAAGCTCTTCAGTGCATATAAAGGGCTTCCCTGGGGGCTCAGCTGGTAAAGAATCCGCCTGCAACACAGGAGACCCGGGTTCAGTCTCTAGGTTGGGAAGATCTCCTAGAGAAGGGAATGGCAATCCTTTCCAGTATTCTTGCCCGGAAAATTTCACAGACAATGGAGCCTGATGGGCTATAGTCCATGAGGTCACAGAGAACAGGACACGACCGAGAGACTAACGGTGCATATAAAAGCAATGTTTGCATTCTACTGTAATCTATTCAGTGTGCAATAGCATTATGTCTAAGAAGACAATACGCATAATCTTAATTTTAAAAATATGTTATTGCTGGACTTCCCTTTTGGTACAGTGGATGAGAATCTGCCTGCCAATGCAGGGGACACCGGTTCAATCACTGGCCCAGGAAGATTTCAAACGCCGTGAAGTGACTAAGCCTGGGCTGCACAACTGCTGAGCCCGTGCTCTGGAGCCCATGAGCCACAACCACTGCGCCCTGGCGCTGTAACTGCTGCAGCCCGTGTGCCTGGGCCTGTGCTCCACAAGAGGAGCCGCCACGGTGAGAAGGCTGCGCGCCGCACCGAGGGGCACCGCGGCAGCCAGAGAAATGCAGCAAGGGAGACCCAGTGCAACCGAAGATACATAAACACAGAGATTTTTTTTAAAAAAGATGTAGAACATTTAAAAAATTTGCTTGTGCTTAGTCATTCAGTTGTGTCCAACCATTTGCACTTCCATGGACTGTAGCCTGCCAGGCTCCTCTGTCCATGGGGTTCTCCAGGCAAGAATCCTGGAGTGGGTAGCCATGCCCTCCCCAAACTCAGGGATCAAACCCAGGTCTCCCTCATTGCAGGTGGATTCTTTACCAACTGAGTCACCAGGGAAGCATTTTTAAAAATTGCTAAAAAATGCTAGCCATCAACCTTGAGGGGTGGGCTGGGGAAGGAGACGGGAGGAAGGTTCAAAAGGGAGGGCTATGTGAATACCTATGGCTGATTCATGTTGAGGTTTGACAGAAAACAGCAAAATTCTGTAAAGCAATTATCCTTCAATAAAAAAAATAATTTAAAAAAATGCTAGCCATCATCTGAGCCTTCAGTGAGTTGTAGCAGTAGCATCAAAGACCACAGTTTCCCATTACAAATGGTGGCGGTGCATCCTGGCTTCCCCTAAGACTGACCAAGGCGATGTCTGTTGTCTTGACATAAAAGCCGAGAGCGCCCCTTTCCCCTCTGATGGAGCATCCCCATCTGGATGATAAATGACACGGTCCCCTTCCTTTCAGGTCAATTTTCCCCTTATATCAATTCAGCTTAACTATTTCACTGTTGGATATTCAGTCAACTAAAATGTAAATTCTGTTTACACGTTTGTAAATTGACAGTTTCTAGATTTATTACCTCTCCTGGAGCCAAAAAGAATTTCAGAGAAGTTGCAAATTCCTAGCTAACTGACTTAATACCTCCCCTTCAAGTTCAATAACCCTTGCACCAAGTATTTATCTAGATTACAAAATAGCCCTTTCTCTAACATACTCCTGCTTTGTTTTCCAAGGAGGCAGGGCCACTTAATGTGAACAGCTAATGAAAAATGGATTCAAGAATCAGAAAGCGTGTGCTGTCTCCATATAAGGTTCTTCCAGGCAGAAAGTTGCCTTGAATTCCTGGAGCGACTAGATAACTAATAAGACCCTAACAATCAAGTCCCACAAGCCAGTGCACACTTACATCAAGGTGGAAAAGAAATATGCATGAGGACAATTTATGATTCTGCTAAGGAGTCTTGAGGATGATTTCTTGGTGGCCTGTTAATTCTAGGCTTTTTCCAACAGAATACAGATCATCTCTGTTTTCATCTCTGTGCCGTAAGCTCATTATCCTCACGCTGGTCTGTAGCCCTGGGCATCGCTCCTGGGCCCAGGAAGCTGCCACACCTGACAGGTACCAGCAGAAGGTATAACGTGAAACCTTATTTTTGTCCACTGGCAAAATAACCACAGTATGCACAGCCCTGATGGTGGGTCAGAATGATCACATTACTATAAAAGGCTATGCTACGTGCATAGACTGCCCATTCACATTTATTTTTTCCTCTAGACCTGCCAGTGTGTTTCATGCACGCACACCAATGCACACTGCCCTTTCACAGTCACACTAGGATTACTGCACATCTTTCATTAGGCGTCACACGCATGTTTCTTTATAACGTGACTATATCTTACTTAACAGAAGTAAAGCTAAGATATTAATAGAATTCCACACAGTTGTTTTTTGCTTTGCCGTACAATTTTTAGAAATGCAGGCAGTACCTAAAGCGGAGCAAGTAGAATTTTGAAAGGACTTCAGAGAATTTGAGTTCATGCCTTCACTCAGTCCTGGTAAAGCCTCTGCCTCATTCTGGGCTCAGAGTCACGTCTACCCTATATTGTCTCTCCTCCTCGCCTCCCCTTCACCCTTCTACGACCTCCAAGCTGGCTTTGACTTGCACCACTCCTGGTGAGCTGTCAGCAAACTGTCCCTCTCAGTGTTTCCAAAGACCTCTGTGCTGAGTAACCAAAGGGCACATTTCTGTCCTCATGTTAGCTTTTGTAACATAACTTTCTTTTTCCCTCTGCCCTCCAACCTCACCTGAATGCCTCCTCAGTCTCTAACTAAGATCATGGCATCCAGTCCCATCACTTCATGGCAAATAGATGGGGAAACAGTGACTGACTTTATTTGGGGGGGCTCCAAAATCACTGCAGATGGTGATTGCAGCCATGAAATTAAAAGATGCTTACTCCTTGGAAGGAAAGTTATGACCAACCTAGATAGCATATTAAAAAGCAGAGACATTATTTTGGCAACAAAGGTCTGTCTAGTCAAGGCTATGGTTTTTCCAGTAGTCATGTATGGATGTAAGAGTTGGACTATAAAGAAAGCTGAGCACTGAAGAATTGATGCTTTTGAACTGTGGTGTTAGAGAAGACTCTTGAGAGTCCCTTGGACTGCAAGGAGATCCAACCAGTCCATCCTAAAGGAGATCAGTCCTGGGTGTTCACTGGAAGGACTGATGCTGAGGCTGAAACTCCAATACTTTGGCCACCTCATGCAAAGAGCTGACTCATTGGAAAAGACCCTGGTGCTGGGAAGGATTGAGGGCAGGAGGAGAAGGGGATGACGGAGGATGAGACGGTTGGATGGCATCACCAACTCAATGGACATGAGTTTGTGTGGACTTCAGCAGTTGGTGATGGACAGGGAGGCCTGGGGTGCTGCGGTTCATGAGGTTGCAAAGAGTCGGACATGACTGAGCGACGGAACTGAACTGGACTGAACTGAACTGAGCTCTCTTTTTGTCTGCCTTTTCTTTCTAGTTGTGAACAGTCACTACTTGGCTTCACGTCCTATCTGTTGCTAAGTACTCCCACACTTTATTTCTGCCTGATCTTTTCCCCGAGGAAAAGAGAGCAGGCATTGCCACCTGGGCATCTCAGAGGTGTCCCAGCTCCATAGTCACTGGTATCTGCACCAAAGAAACTGTCCTTGTCTTCGTCTTCTCAGTTGGAGAAAGGGGTATCAATATTAAACTGATTGCTTGAAAAATGAAAAAAAAAAAAAAAACCACAGGTAGCATCATAGTTTTTCCCACCCCCCTGCAAGTCAAATCCATTAGCACTTGTGTGTTTATCTTTGTTTGTTTTCAGTATGTTTGCGAGCCATCTACTCCTCCCTGCCTGCCCGGCCAGTGCCCTTCCAAGTCACAGGAGAGCGCTAACCGCGTGCCTGCTCTGGATCTGGGCCCCTCTTCAGTGTCACTATCGCCTGCCACTCCTCCTGCTCCGGCCACACTGACCTTCCCATATGTCCCCTCACCAGCCGTGCACCTGTGCACCCCAGGCTCCTGCAAACTCACTTTGAAGGAAGAAGCCACTCTGGCCATGGGGGCGCGGGAGCAGACAGGAGTTTGCTGATGCAATTCCTTGATGTGGGTCAGACACAGAAGGCTTCGGGGAGGGCTGACGGCAGTTCGGTCCATGGGGGTTCATGTTCTTTGTTAACAATTGGTTTCCCCCAGAGACTCCCTTTCCTTGTAATGAACAACCCCAGTGTGTCTGTCAGCTCAGCTGCAGGCACTTGGATGCAGCACTGATCGCTTCCCAAAACAGCCCAGGGATCTGGCCCTGCGAGCTGCAGGCTGCGTGCTTCAGACTCACGCGGTGGCTGCAGGGGAGAGCAAGGAAGGGGGCCTGCTGGCCAGAGGGAAGAGGGCCTGCTGGCCAGAGAGGGGAGGACCCGAGGGTC
>NW_024070202.1:116003760-116009826 GCF_014754425.2 Oryx dammah | reverse complement strand
GGCCTGCTGGTCAGAGAGGGGAGGACCCGAGGGTCAGAGGGAAGAGGACCTAAGGGTCAGAGGGAAGAGGATCTGGTGTCAGAGGGAAGAGGGTCTGCTGGTCAAAGGGGGGAGGACCTGAGGGTGAGAGGGAGGAGGACCTGAGGGTCAGAGGAAGGAGGACCTGAGGGTCAGAGGGAGGAGGGCCTGGTGGTCTGAGGGAGGAGGACCCAAGGGTCAGAGGGAAGAGGACCTAAGGGTCAGAGGGAAGAGGGTCTGCTGGTCAGAGGGAGGAGGGTCTGCCGGTCAGAGGGACAAGGAACTGATGGTCAGAGGGAGGAAAGTCTGATGGCCAGGTATTTAAGATATTGCTGCTAATGATTACAGCAAATCACTTGAGTGGGTGTAACTATCCCAGTTACTGCATAGATGAAGGCACGAGGCTCCTAGAGTCCAATAAACATGTCTGACATCATTCAGCTAGAACTTTAATCCCATATCTCTTTCCAACAACCTACATTTATTTCATATAATACACGGGGAGGCATATATGTTAAAAGAGGTATTTTGAGATCACATCACATGCACGCTGTCATCTCTTGACTTATCTTCCTTGGTGTTATGTGGTTTCTGATGCAGTTTGCACTTTAATAGGCTCTGGACCTTAGGTTCATAGAGTGCTTTATGTTTTCACGCCATGCTCCCATTCTCCACCCAGGTCAGTAGACAAACATGCAAATGTGAGCCACTCTCAGCACTTCAGGGATGATGTGGTAAAGGGTCCTGGAGTGGGGATAATCATTCCTAATCATTATATTATATCTCTGGGCTCCCAGAATTTATTTACCTATGAGTCAACATACACAGACATCCTGAGAGAATGGAGTCCAGTGTTTCCGGCAGCTGTGTCTTTCCTTAGTTTTATGTGCAAATTTATAAAGTGTATTAAATGGAAAGCAAGGCAAAATGATATTTCAGGTGAAGAGAATCCCATTTTCAGAAATTACTAGAATTGTGAGAAATACAATTGGAATGGTCTCTGGGACAACAGATCATTTTAGATAGAGACAGCCCAAAGAATACATGTTCATATTTAAACTTGGAATTGACAACGTGTTTTACAGACAGAAAATTAAGCGAAAAAAAAACAAAAACTAAATAAAAAGAGGCATTGAATTCTGCACGTGTGTTGTGTTGAGTTGACAGAACTGGCATCTTCTGCTTGGAATGCTGTTGGAAATCGAGGTACATGATGAATTGTTACAAACTTCTATAGGGCTCTCCACCCAACAGCAGCAGAACACACGTTCCCCTCCAGTGCACAGGGATCATTAGCCAGGACAGACCACATGTTAGGCCACAAAACAAGTCTTAAATTTTAATATATGGAAAACATACGAAGTAACTTTTCTGACCACAATGGGATGAACCTAGAAACCAATAACAGATGAAAAACTGGAAAATTCATACAAATATGTGGAAATTAAACAGCACACTCAGAAGCAACCAATGGATTAAAGAAGAAACCACAAGAGAAATTTAAAAAATACTCTGAGCTGAATTAAAATGAAAATACGACATACCAAAACTTAGGGGATGCAGTGAAAGCAGTGCTTGGAGGGAAAATCATGGCTGTAAAGTATACTAAGAAAAAGTTTCTCAATCAGTACCCTAACATTCCACCTTAAAAAGCTCACAAAGGAAGAGCAAACCAAATCCAAAGCAAGCAGAAGGGAAAAGAGAACAGAGCAGAATAAATTAAATAGAGAAGTGAAAAATAATAAATTAATGAAGCCAAGTGAATTCTTTGAAAATCAACAAAGTGACAGACATTTTGATAGATGTGTCATTATGAACTACTCAGGGTGAATTTTTAATGCCAGATGACTTCCTATAACCTCCCATCAAGTTAGTATCTCTCATGCATATTAATTCCAATCAACAATAGTCTTTCAGAAGTCTATTTTGTAAGGAGTTATTTCTGTTAATTCTTGTAAAGCATAAGTCTTTCAATAGGCAATGATTTTCTACCATTACAACCAACTCTTTAACTTTCAGTTCAAGGCATAAGTTTTAGGAAAATTCTCTTAAAAATGAACATGTATAATGTTCAAGAAAGGATGTTAAAAAAAAAGGAGGAATTTCAACACAGTAGAATGCAATGACAGAATGGAAAAAATCAAATTTTATGTAGAATAGAAACAGGACTTCTAACCTGGTTGGCCATAGGTAAATATATCAGTCAGAATTCGAGTTTGGGAGTAAAACTCTGAGTATTAGACAGTAGTAATATCTATTACAGGAATTAGACCTTACACATTTGTGGAGCAGACAGGGAAGCAAGGTCTGTAGGATGGACTCTCTCTCTGGTGGAGAACCTGGGATCTGGCAATTGGGAAAGAGAGCTGGGCACCAGACAGCAAAGAGCAGACAAACCAAAGCCTTCTGCTAGTTCCTTATCGACATCTCTAACCACTGCTTCACTTTACCCCCCAGAGCTCTCACAACTTCATTTTTGGCCAACTCTAACTCAGAACCATATACATACGGAAAGAGATCTGGGAAATTCCCAACATTGTAGGTTGATGCTAGAACAACCCATCACATGTAAATTACCTAATATTTCTGCCTTTCCATCTCCTCCCCTGTTAAAAGGCTACACATCTATCTCATAGCTCTGCTGTGTCACAGGAGATAATATAAAACTGTACGTTAAATAAGCTGGGTCTTATTTTCAAGGGGCTAAATCAGAACCCGTGTGTATATGTGTGGTGGTGGCCGTGTTATAAGATCAGAGGGGGACCTGAGCAGGCCCGACTCTACGCTCCTGCCCAGCGTGGGATTTGTCTTAGATGCACACATTGCACACACCCTGGAGAGCTCTGTCTTCCTTGCTAGCTTATGAAAGCCCCTCCCACCAGGCCTCTCCATCAGTGACTCATGAGTGTGAATATCACTGGAGGGGACCAAGACTTGGCTGGCTGGCCACCACTCGCCCTGATGACCACTAACAGAGGTCTCTCCCTTCACCCTTCAGGTCAGGCATTCATGGTGTGTCCATGTATCTATTAAAAGGCACCGGACCCCTTTCCACAAAAGGTTCACAACCTGCACACGTTTATCGCTCCTCCCCATTACTGTGGACTGCTGACCTTTAGGGAAGCATTCATGTTCTATAAAAATGCCAGTGATCCTCTGGAAACAAGAGATCCAGATTTCACAGCGTTTCTGGAGACTGTCCATCCTCTGTCAAAAATCACTGCATTGTCATCTTCCTGCTGTCTCAGATGTGGAGTTGAAGACAGTTCATAGGGATGCCATCTCAGTTGTAAAGAAAGAGATTTACAGCTGCTTGAATAACTGCCCGTATTTCCTTGGTGCTTATTCTGAACCTGCTGAATCTTGAAGAAGAGCTGTATATCTCTGACACAGGTGGCACTAGACTCATGCATCTTATAATCACTTGCAGGTTTTGTTTTTTTTCTTCCTGCCTCTCAGCTTTCACACACCACAACTTGACATGTAGACACGAGCAACTCCTCTCTGTTCCATTATCTGTGCCAACGTCAGGCTCATCCAGACTGCTACTGTGCCTTCCACATGCATGACCCCAGCAGGCCTGGCGCCTACAGTAGACCAGCAGAGCTATGGATGCCACCTCCGGTCTCAGTCTCAGAACCCAGTGCTGGGCTCTACTAGGATGGCAAACTCTCCGCCGGGGGAGCTTCTGGGCCACACCCTGTTCCATGCTCGGAAACACTGCTTGTGGCTCCGCTGGTTGGGTGTCTGCTCACCTGCACCTCCTCCATCTCATCCAGCCTTCTCCCATCCCACTGGGCAGATCAGATTTAACAAATGCTCAGTTAAGTTAAGCTCATTAACAGCAGATTCTAGTACGAATCCCTCCTAAGCTCAAGGCACTTGCCATTCATTTGGCAAAAGTCACTATGTCTCAGTGTAGTGAGCCAGCAACTTCCAAGTTACAGCGAACAATGAAAAAATATAAATAAACATTTACAAGAGAAGCGAGAGGAAGGACCAAAAGGAATCTGAGTCTCCTTTTCAGGACCATCCTTGAAAGAAACTAGCACTGAGGGACTTCCCTGGTGGTCCAGTGGTTAAGAGTCTACCCTCCCAGTGCAGGGGGCCCAGGTTCAATCCCTGGTCAAGGAGCTGGAGCCTAAATGTTGCGACTAAGAGTGTGCATGCTGCAGCTAAGCATTTGCATGGCACAGCTAAAAGATCCTGCAGACTGCAAGGAAGACTGGAGACCCTGCATGCTGGAACTAAGACCCAGCACAGCAAAATAAATACATGAATGTTAAATTAACTAAAAAAAACACTAGCATTGCAGTAATTGGAGAAGGAAATGGCAACCCACTCCAGTGTTCTTGCCTGGAGAATCCCAGGGACGGGGGAGCCTGGTGGGCTGCCGTCTATGGGGTCGCACAGAGTCGGACACGACTGAAGCAACTTAACCGCAGCAGCAGTATTGCAGTAACAAAGGTTTTTGTCCTACTTTAGTCCAAAACCTAGATTTCCTTCTTCTTAAAGGACAGACAAAGACACCAAGGTGTTTGAGTGAGAAGAAAAAGACAAGAGCGATGGTACTTAGTCCTAGAGAAGGAAATGGCAACCCACTCCAGTGTTCTTGCCTAGAGAATCCCATGGACAAAGGAGCCTGGCAGGCTACAGTTTGTAGGTCACAAGGGTCAGACATGACTTAGTGACTAAACCACCATAGTACTTAGTCCTTAAAAAGGATGTATTAAAAAATAGGTAAAAGATAATTCCTTCAAGGCAATATACACACCTCAGAGGTAAAAAGCAGGGTACATAATACATAGATTAGTCCAATAAATTATTTTGAGTGACTACTTTGTGACTCTCATGTGAGATGGTAACATTTATAAATTTGTTATCTTTTATGGAATAACAGACTGTCTGAATAGATCGAGTATATAAGTGCTTGGGAAATGAGTAGGACAAATTAAATTTCTGACAGTCTAAGCAAGCAATCCCTTTAATGTTATGTTTTGGGTTAGGCATGCATTAATTCTCATGGGTCCACCTCGCTGCTACAGAATGCAAACACTCGTGAAAAGAGGTCTTTCGATGCCTTATGAAGCCTTGAGGTCCTCATTCTGAGAAAGTCACTTCACCAACTTAAACTGAGCTGAAGAAGAATAGGATTGCATTTGCCCTGGGCTCAATCAGAGTCTGGGATTTGCTTTTATATATATATTTAAATCCTACTAACTTATTTTCATAGAATGCTCTCCAAGTTCACTTTGGAGAGAAAAAGCAGGTCTTGAATAATTGTGATACCTGGTTAAACAAAAGTTTGGCTGGATTAATAAGTAAAGAAAAGGTTAAGAGAGATGGGTGAGGAATGAGGACGCCAGCACTTTATACAGGCAGCTCATCCAGCAGTTCAAGGGAGGCTGAGATGAAGGGACGTTTGAAACTCAAGCAGACCTCGAAAAGACCATTCTCAGACATCTGCTTAATAACAGATGTCTCAGGTTTTGTTTTACTGGGCAAAGTACAAGTTGAATCAGTCACTTCTTAGTGACTTTTTGGAGAAGTATCAAATCTAACCATAAATGAATTGCTTCAGGTCAAATTTACCTTAGAAGCCCTTGTGGAAGAGCAAAGGCAAAAACATAGATGCTTACTGCCCCTTTGAGCAGGGGACATTCAACAGGAACCCTGACTTCTAAAGGACAACCAGAAATAGGGAGTTTGAATCAACTATTTTATGTATTCTTTTGCAAAGAAAGATGAATAGAAAGGTTTTATTCAGGAGAGTATGTATGCATTCCTCTGTCCATCTACCCACCCATCCATCCACCCACCCACCTATCCTTCCACCCATCCATCCACCCACCCATCCACCCACCCATCGATCCATCCATCCATCCATCCATCCATCCATCCACCCACCCATCCATCCACACACGTATCCATCCACCTACTCATTCATTCACCCACTCATCCATCCATCCACACACCTATCCATCCACCCACCCACCCATCCATCCATCCACCCACCCACCCATCCATCCATCCACACATCTATCCATC
>NW_024070202.1:115960147-116003750 GCF_014754425.2 Oryx dammah | reverse complement strand
CCACCCACCCATCCATCCATCCACACATCTATCCATCCACCCACCCACCCGTCCATCCATCCGTCCACCCACCCAACCACCCATTCATCCACACACCCATCCATCCACCCTCCCTTTCATCCATCCAGGCATCCATTCCTTCAACCATTATGTATTCAATGCTTATTTGATGAGAAAATTTTTAACTATAGTTTATTTTCAATATCATGTTAGTTTCAGATGTACAGCTTCAGATTATTTTCCACTAAAGGTTATCACAAGATACTAAATAGATTTCCCTGTGCTATACAGTAAATCCTTGTTGCTTATATATTTTATATACAGAGGTATGTATCTGTTAATCCCATACTCCTAATTAATCCCTCCCCTTCCTCTTTCTCCATTGGTAACCATAAGTTTGTTTTTCTGTCTGGGAGTCTGTTTTATAAGTTGATTTGCATCTCTTTTTAAAAGTTCTACATGGAAGTGATATCATATTAATATCTGTCTAACTTAATTCACTTAGTATGATCATCTCTAAGCCCAGCCATGTTGCTGCAAATGGCATTATTTCATTCTCTTAAACTGAGTAGTATTCCTGGATATCTGTACCACATCTTAACCCATTCATCTGTCAATGGACATTTACGTTGCTTCCATGTCCTGGCTGTTGTAAACAGTGCTGTGAACATAGGGGTGCATATATCTTTCTGAATTGTTAGTTCGTCTGGATATATGCCCAGGAGCGGGACTGCTGGGTTATACGAAAGATCTATTTTTCAGTTTTTTGAGGAACCTCCATATTGTTTTCCATAGTGGCTGCACCAACTTACATCCCCATCAACCATGTAGCAGGGTTCCCTCTTCTGGAGGAAAAAAAATTAAATGAAGCAAAAGACAGCTCCAGATTTTTAAAGTGTATTATCCACCCGAGTAACTAACTAGAGTGTGTCCTAGCTAGCACACCTACACACGCCTGTGAGAGTGGACGTGTGAGGAACGGTGACCGCTGAATGTTTCGTAAGAGGTAGGAATCTGACCGTTTGTCACAGAGACACATGTTCAGCTTTATATCTGACTTTACAACTAAGTTGCTAATGACTGGAGTGAGATCCTTTCCTTCTGCTTAGAATCTGAACTCTCACATAAAGTCACCTTTGCCTGGAGGACCGAATCCTGGTTTGCACCTCATCCTAAATCATCTCAGCACACCTGTGAGCCTGGGGTGGCGGGGGGCAGCCACAGTGCAGGACCAGGAGTGAGGGATAATTTCTCTCCTCTCTCTCCACCGACCACACCTTCCTCAGCCCTCCGATTTCCAAGCAAGCCTGGGTCAGGATTAGACCCGTGGCTGCAGAATAGCACTCAGCACAAACCTAAACACCTAGCGTCACAGAAAGTGCGTGGAGCTCAGGGCAGACATTCCGGTAGCAGCAGACGGCAGAAGCCTCCGGGGCACAGGTGGAAACATCAGAAGTGGAAGTCTGGGGGAGGGTTCACTGAGGTGAAAGAGTAATTGTATCATTAATATTGAGAGTACCCTCCCCGACTTGCCTCCATTTCTGCCGCGGGTGCCTGGGACTTCGGCAGTGAAACTGGATGGGTCTTGGCCCTCTGAACGCCCTGGGAGGGGGTGTGAGACACTGCAGTTACCATCCTCTTGCTTAGGAAGATCAAACTCGTGGAGAATTTTTAAAGCTCACTGGGAAATAACCTCTAGGCCATGGTTCTCCATGTTTTCCTCCTTCATCAACCTCAATAATTGAATAAAAAAAGTTAACTTTTATTATTATGCTTCAGACTCTTGATCTCATTTGATCTTCCTAATACCTAATACTGGTGGCGTAGGTACTGTTATCCCCATTTTGCAGCTAACTAAACTGAGACTCAAAGTTTAAGTAGCTCGCTCAAGGGGGCTCAGCTGGTACCTGACAGGGTCAGGATCATTTAAAAGGGATGGTCCTGCCGCGGATAACTGAGACTTTGGCACGGAAGTGGAAATGGTGTGGCATTTGTCGAGACCTGGTCGTGTATCCAGGCTGTGCCAAATGAGGCCCCAGGAGGAGCACCTCGTCACTGCCCAGAGAGAGAGAGAGAGAGAGATGATCCAAGCTTCTCTCCCAGGAATTCAAATCTTGCAAAATATTCTTGTATTCTGTGAAGATCAGAAAGTTTACAGCAACTGTCCCCAACACTTACTAAAGAATTCAGCTACTGTCAATGCATTCCTTGTTAAACAGCTTCATAGATTTCTTCATTCTTCCTTTGTCGACAATGTCATATTTGATTTAAATTCACCAGCTGGTTGGTCTCTCTTTGACAGCAAGTTCCTCAGTGTCTGATAGGAATCGTGACGCAAATGTTTGTGACCATTTCTTCAAGACACTTGAGATATACCTACTGTCCACATCACGTGCAACCCACGTGCTTTCTAGTTCAAGGATGCAGGACATTTCCAATTATCCCATCTTTGAGCAGCCTCTGTGATACATTATGGCCAATATGCACGGAAAATTTTTAGGAGTAGAGGGTAAATTGGAAAATATGGGTTCTTTCACCCAATTCCTGCCTATTTGGTCCTTAATGAAATTCAACCTTTTTTTTTTTCAAATTTAGAAATACGTGTGCTTCCCCATTTTTCTGTTAAGGAAAAGGATCCTGACTTAATGTTTAAACATATTTTAATGATGTGGGGAAATAACCCTTAATTACACAACTGGCCCCCTATCAACAGCGTACCCGTATAGGGTCAGTCACATGCTCCCATCTTCACACCCCTGGAGAGTTTCTTTAGTTATTAACATAGTTGGTGGCTCAGATGGGAAAGAATCCGCCGGCCAGTGCAGAAGACCCAGGTTCAATCGCTGGGTTGCAGAGACCCCCTGGAAAGGAAATGGCAACCCGCTCCAGTGTTCTTGCCTGGGAAATGCCATGGACAGAGGAGCCTGGTGGGCTACAGTCCATGGGTCACAAAGAGTCAGACAGGAATTAGCGACTGAAACAACAGCAACCAGGTGAAATGTCCTGGTCCAGTGTGAGGACAAAGAAAAACAGATCAGAATAGGCCTCTAATTTCATCAACTAAATCACGCTTGCAAACAAAGAAAAAAAATACCTGCTTGTTTTTACTTTTATTGCCCCCTCTGGCATTACCTAGACAAGAAAATAACTGAAATAGGTATTTTCCACTAGCCTCTGGCATAAATCATGATTCACTCTGGCAGGTGCCTCAGCAGCATAAGCACCACTGATGATGGTCACGGCTGGTGTTTCTTGAGTGGGTGTTGTGTGCCAGGCACGGTTAGAATAGCCTGGTGTGGGTTCTCTTGTTTGGGGCTCACACCGTGGTTATGAGGCACACACAGCTCCTAGCCTGTGTTACACATGAGGATTCCACGTCACAGCAGGGTGAATCAGCTGGGGCAGTGACTTCGCCTTCAACTCAGTCAGTTCCTCTAGTTCTGGGGATGGCTCACTGCTCTCCAAAACCCTGCAAGTCTGATGTGAGAGCCCTGCTTAAAAAATACACTCAGGTCCCACTGGGGACAGAGCTGAGGATAATCACACATCACAACAAACCCAAGTGTCCAGCCTGCCAACCAACCTAGTGCATTGTCCAATCCGGTCTTCTGAACCCATTCGAGTTCTGTTTTTATACTTGAACTTGGAACCCCCATTCTGGATTCCCTTCTGTCCCCAGACAGCAGCGGCTCCCTCAAATGGCCCCTCCAATTTACCCCTCCTTTCCCTTCTCTCCTTACCCTTTATCCTATAATTGTTTTCACCAAGCCCTCCAGACCCCAGGGGTCTCCACTTTCTCCTCTATCTGGACCATCAGATGCCCCAGACCCTGAAAGCTTTTCTAACTTTGAATTAGAAAGCAATTTCCAAATCCTGGAGCCGAGGTCTGCTCCACAACCTGCAGACTATGGAGATCTCCCTATTCTTTCCTTCGGGTGGGTTGAGATCAAAAGTGGAACCTTCTAAGAAACCCTTACACACAAGTCAAGGCCGGTTCTTCCTGCACAAAATCCACTCAGCATCACCAAAGCCCCACACTCTTTGGCCCACCCTGTTTCCGACGGACACACGCCGTCTCTCTTCTGCAGCTCTCACCCCATATATTGTGAAAGCACACCACATCTCTCCCGTCAGGCTGTGCATGTGGATGACAAAGGCCTGATTTCCCTTTGCGGTTTCCTCTCCCCTGTCTGTCCTTGTCCATCTGCTCAGCTCTGGCTATTACTGTACACCCACTGGGTAACCAACACCAGATTCAGGGGACGGCAGAGGTTCTCCCCTGACTGCGAAGAGATTCGCCCATAGAGCTTTCCATCTCAGGAAAATCAACCCCTTAGTGAAATAGGAGGAAGGCACCACGTGTCCCTGCTTCCTGCAGCCACACAAGACGCGCTGAGCTGACACCCAGGAGCATCACCTCTTGAGTTGGATTGAACTGAACAAACTCACTGAACTGAATATTTCTGCATCGGAAACCCCAACGGGAGAGGCACCAGGGTCAGATTTGGGCTCCTCTCACACACAGCTCCCTTCTGATCTGCTGCCTGAAAACCACACTTGATAAATAAATGGCTAGAAAGTCAGCAAAACATGCCTTCCATCTCTCCTACTTCGACTTCTCTGACGACCCCTATGCTCCTCTTTAGAGCCACGTGAAATGCTCTAGTCGATTACTTGAAAAGTGTCCATCAACATGAAGTCAACCTATTAAGTGCTATGTTTCACCTCTTTTAACTCCTTCTCCTCCCCGTTACAGCGTCAGTTCACTCTCTCCCACTCCCCTCGGCGTAGACCCTCCACATATCAGAGGCGACTGGTCTTGCAGACCCCCAACCCCCATTCCCATGAGGACCCTGAGCTCTGAAGGGTCCCCTCTCCGTGTTCTGCCATCAAAACAAGGCCATCACGGCTTCCTCTGTCAGGGGCTCAGTGTCCTGATGGGTGACAATGGGTGTTTAATGGGTTGTTACTCGAATCAATTAATTCCCACCATCTTTATCCCCGAAGAAGAATAACATCTTACCAGAGATAAAATGCACACATCAGCAATTCATATTTGCAGGCAACTTTGGAATAATTATGTTGGTTAGAAACATTTAGCAAAGTAGGCAGCACAGATGAGTAGAGTGAATTTTCCTATTCCCACCATCCAGATTCTGACCATTATTCCCCATTTTGCACATTTACTCTTCATCTACTTTAAAAATTACTTCACGCGAACATAAACATTAAGGCTTTTTTTTTTCCTGTAAACAATTTAGTATGCATCTTTAAAAAATCTGTGTGGGCCAGCTCTGAAAAATGGAGACCCTATTCCCTAGATATTCTCCTGTGTAACTACTGATAATTTAAAACATTTTCCGTTGCTCTTTAGTCATGTATAACTGCTTGCAACCCCGTGGACTGTAGCCCACCAGGCTCCTCTGTCCATGGGATTTCCCAGACAAGAATATTGGAGTGGGTTGCCATTCCCTTCTCCAGAGGTTCTTCCTGACCCAGGGATCGAACCCATGTGTCCTGCATTGGCAGACGGATTCTTTACCACTGGGCCTTCAAGAAATTTTATTTTACACCCAGGACTGATCTCCTTTAGGATGGACTGGTTGGATCTCCTTGCAGTCCAAGGGACTCTCAAGAGTCTTCTCCAACACCACGGTTCAAAAGCATCAGTTCTTCGGCGCTCAGCCTTCTTACAGTCCAATTCTCACATCCATACATGACCACTGGAAAAACCATAGCCTTGACTAGATGGACCTTTGTTGGTAAAGTAATGTCTCTGCTTTTCAGTATGCTGTCTACGTTGGTCATAACTTTCCTTCCAAGGAGTAACTGTCTTTTAATTTCATGGCTGCAATCACCATCTGCAGTGATTTTGGAGCCCCCCAAAATAAAATCTGATACTGTTTCCACTGTTGCCCCATCTATTTGCCATGAAGTGATGGGACTAGATGCCATGATCTTAGTTTTCTGAATGTTGAGCTTTAAGCCAACATTTTCACTCTCCTCTTTCACTTTCAACATTCAGCTTAAACTTGGTCACTTCTTGGCATGTGAAGCTGGCCTCTCATCCTGCATCATGGGATATGTTTGTCCTGCTGTTGGGGATGTGAAGACTGATAACTGGGTTAAAGTGGTGACGGCCAGCCCTCTCCAGTATAAAGGCACCTTTCTGACCCTGCAGCCGGCCAGTGACCCCTTAGGTGGGTGCTGCAGCGCTATGTGAATACCCTGATCGACTCTTTTGAGCTACATATTGTCCTTGTTGTTCAGCCTTCTTTGGTGGCTCGGACGGTAGAGTCTGCCTGTAATACGGGAGACCCAGGTTCGACCCCTGGGTCGGGAAGGTCCCCTGGAGAAGGAAATGGCAACTCACTCCAGTCTTCTTGCCTGGATAATCCCATGTTGCTGTTCACTCGCTCAGTTATGTCTGATTCTCTGTGGCCCCATGGCCTGCAATGTGTCAGACTTCCCAGTCCATCACAGTCTCCCAGAGCTTGCGCAAACTCATGTCCGTTGGGTCAGTGATGCCACCCAACCATCTCATCCTCTGTCGTCCCCTTCTCCTCCTGCCCTCAGTCTTTCCCAGTATCAGTCTTTCTCAATGAGGCAGCTCTTCCCATCAGGTGGCATGCATAGCATTTGTCTACCTTGATTGTTTTGGTAAGGGCTCCAATGTGGCACATCCAAGGAAGGAAGCACTCCAAGTGGGCTGTCGGGCCACCTGGGGAACTGGTTGGGGGCGGGCGGGCCTGCAGGTGGGCAGGGAGAAACACAAACCCATCTTTGGCTCCATGCTGGGCCTCCAGAAGCCCTGTAGGTTCTAAGAGTCCTGCAGGGGTGCAGGCACCTCCCAGGGGTCTCACGCATCTGCCTAGAAGCGGGCTGGCCGGCCGATCACAGAGCTAGGGCTGAGGTATACAAGGTGCCCTTTTATATGTTTGGGTGAATACATTGCTTTATTTTCCTTTTCCTTTCATTCCCCAGCCCTCATGAATTATTTATTTGTTATTAAATTCAACTGAATGAGATTTCAAAGGCAAGGAAAACTGCTGAAGTTCAAATGAAATCAAATTATCACGATGAGCTCAGTGATGATGGGTGGGGGGGGGGAGCGGGTAGCACAGAGTAACAGCCTGCTCTTGTGAGGGGCCTTCAGGTGGGTTTTCCGGGCCTGGCTCTGGGATGTCACCAGGCACGGAAGGTCCGCCAGTCAGTGTTGGTGTCACAGAGCCCCAGAGCCAGAGCATCTCCGGACCTGACCCAGGCACTAGGTCACCCTGGCCCTATGTCAGGCTTCCTGCAGCCAGGCCTGAATGCCACCTGGAGAGCAGAGCCCTGAATTCTTCATGCACACTGCCACGGGGACTGTCCCTAATCTCTACATCCGTTCTTGCAGTAGGTCCGCCTTCAGGGCTCCCCTTGCTTAGTCTGTGCTCACAGACTCTCCCCTCCAGGCCCCTCTGGCCCCTTCACCCGCACCCTCTCCTGCGCCCACTCCACCAGCCACACTAGCCTCATGTCCCTGCCATCAGGGATTCAGTGGTCCAGGGTCCTTCCACTATGTAGAAAGCACTCCCGTCTCCCCGGGTGACAGGCTGGTTCCAGCTCACCTTCTGGTCTCAGCTAATGGGGAATCTTCTCACAGAACAGACCTCCCAAGCTCCCCACCCAACAAGTCACTCTTCACATGCCTCCTAAGAGTTACCTTCACCTGAGTACTGTCTGTTTCTCATTCATCGACCACCTCTTACCTCCACTCGGACACAAACTGAATGAATGATGAGGGAATCACCAGCACCCAGCCCGGTACAGGGAGCGTGGCAGGACCCCTCCACAACTGTATTAAAAAAATGCAAGAAAAGGACCCTGGAGAGCATGCAGAGCTCCACGGCAGTGGCCTCAGCACCACCCAGGGCTTGATGTTCAGAACCAACACTGTGAGGTGGGCAGAGCGAGCATTCAGGATGCTGGGTTCTGTTTCTCCCTTTGCGACAATGACGACAACGTGTAATATGTTTCATGGTGTTTATTTGATCCTTTGGCCAGAATATAAATCACACCTGTTCTGCTCACCCCTGAAAAGGCACCGCCCAGCAGCACGTTCAATAAATGCACACAGAGGAGGCGCTGCCTCTCGGGCCCTCGGAAGCAACTTGAGACAGACAGAGCAGACCCATCTTCTGTCCCCATTCCGAAGGCATCGAGCCCCCAGTAGGGAAGACGGGCTAGCATGGAAACATGACCTTTGCAACAGAAACAGCTTCGAGGGTGATGCTCCGGGAGCAAGGAAGGAAGTGAGTGATTGAGCCTGGGTTGCTCATGATGGTTTCGAAATGAAATCATCTCTGCCTGAGACCCAAGGATGGCCAGACACGCTCCTCTCTCCTTCACGGTGCAGCAGAAATGGAACGAGCAGAGGCGCAGACCTGGGGCAGCTCCGTATGTTCAGGGATTTATGCCATTGATGTACTATAGGTGGGTCTCAAGGTGCCTGTGGGGGGTGGGGGATGGGAGGCCTGGAAAGAGCACAATTCATGCGCCAAAGAGCCCCTGGCCGGTGATGAGCAGTGAGGACTCGTCCTGAAGATTTGGCCACTGGAAACCTTGAGTTCAAAGGACCGAAACCTGAGCGCTCCCAGGTCCCTTGATGGCTCAGTGGTAGAGATTCTGCCTGCCGAGGCAGGAGATGTGGGCTCGATCCCAGGGTCAGGAAGATCCCCTGGAGAAGGAACTGGCAACCTGCTCCAGTATTCTCCCCATGGACAGAGGAGCCTGGTGGCCTATGGTCCATGGGGTCGCAAAGAGTCGGACACAACTGAGCGACCAAACAACAAACAACAACCACGTGAACAGGGCTGTGTGCTGCTCATAGCCACCCCTCTGTCGTGCTGAATCGGAGCTGAGGTTTGCCTATAGATGGGCTGTACAGACTAGGAGGCCCAGAGGTAGATGCTCTTTTGATTAGCTCTTTGATTAGATCACCTCTCACTTTGGAGATTCAGGCCAATGTTCTCCACATTAATGATCAAATAAGGAGGGGGCAGTAACCCATCACCTGGGCCTTACCCCCACCCACTGGGCTTCTTTTATATGAGCCCTTCTGATTATTCATCAGAGAAGCAATGTGGACTAGCATTTGATCTTCCTTTGAGTATTTATCCCTATTATGGTTATATTTGGGGATGCATTATTGCATGCCTGCTCATGTCCAACCCTTTGCCACTCCATGGACCGTAGCCCACCAGGCTCCTCTGTCCATGGGATTCTCCAGGCAAGAATACCTTTGGGTTGCCATTTCCTCCTCCAGGAGATCTTTCCAACCCAGGGATCGAACCTACGTCTCCTGCATTGCAGGCAGTTTCTTTACCATCTGAGCCGCCAGGGAAACCATGCGCTTGGGATGCATTATTCATATGCTAAAAGCTACAACATGGAGAAGCAGATAAATGCCCAGCAGAAGAAACCCAGAGGTGTCTGTAACAGAGGAAGGATCCCTGAAGAAAGTCCCAAATGGGTCCCCTGTTCAGGCTGTCAAATAAATTCACGGTTGCAGCCTGTTTCAGAAGTCACAGGAGCTTGGACATATGAATAGCTTGCCTTCTGAGTCATCAGAATACATGCGCGGTGTCACTAAGCAGGCTCCACTCCGGGCACCGCACCTGACTTTGACAGAGTGTAGGAGGAAGAGCTCATTAGTCCTCCCTGCTCATTCATCATGCGTGTCCAATTTTCCAGCCACTGACAAACGATCTTCATAAAATATGACTAAATCGTCCACGAAGCAACATTTCTCAAGGTCTAGCCAACAAATATCAAGGAATCACAGCACCCCTCACTTACCCTTTCAGCCAGGTGCCTTTCTGAACTGTCATCCATCAGCTGGAGTGATGGGTCAATGTGTGGAGGGGTGGACCCAGTACAAGGAGACTGGGATCCCAGGAAGAAAAGGGAACATGGGACCCTCAGGCCATGTGGTCATTAAAGGACCAACTGAGGGACAGACAGGATGGTCAATATCCTGGGTAATGAATGTCCTGAAACTCAGAGATGAAGGAGCTGGGGCAGCGGGTCTGCAAACCCAAGGATTGAGGGTGTCTCCTGCATTAGCAGGCAGATTCTTTACCACCAGCACCACCTGGGAACTCATGAGGACTGGGGGCTAGATGTTTGAACTCGTGGCATCATAAATGCTTTCCCCAAAGGGTCAATCAGGTCCTCCTGCAGATGTTTACTGAGTAAATAAGGGGAGGGATGAATGAATGAATGGAGCAAGGTGAAAAGCAAAAGCGTTCAAATTCTGTGCACACGGCTCCCAAGCAGTGTTCTAATTATGAGCTCTAATGACATTCTGGCCACATGTTTCTGGCTTTTGCAATACAGTAACCATCGCTCATCACTGTCTTATCTGCTTTGCCTTCCCCTCCCTTCTAAGCATCTCGATGTGTTTAATTCTGCTCCTTTCATCGTTTCCCTGGTGGCTCAGACAGTAAAGAATCCACCTGTAATGCAGGAGATCCAGGTTTGATTCCTGGGTCAGGACTATCCCCTGGAGAAGGGCATGGCAACCCACTCCAGAGTTGTTACCTAGAGAATTCCATGGACAGAGGAGCCTGGCAGGCTATAGTCCACGGGATCGCAAAGAGTCAGATACGACTGAGCGGCTATCACTTTTCATTGTTTGGGATTATAGCTATGTGTCTTGAAAGAAATGAGAAGGAAAGAAGGAAGGAAGGGAGCGTGGCAGAGGAGGGAGAGGGAAGAAGAAAAAGGGTGAAATCACTACTATTTACTGAAAGGGCTCCCGGATGGCTCGGTGGCAATAGAACCCGCCTGCCAGTGCAGCAGACCCAGGAGACACAGGCTCAGTCCCAGGCTGGGAAGATCCTCTGGAAGAGGAAACGGCAACTCACTCTAGTACTCGTGCCTGGAGAATTCTGTGGACAGAGGAGCCTGGCGGGCTACAGGCCACCGGGTCGCAAAGAGTCGGACACTGACCGAGCACTCAGTATTTACTGAGCTCCAGCTGGTGTGAACACAACAATAAGGCAGTTAATTCTCTTTGGCTCTTTCTGGACTATGTAGGAAACTCCAGACAAGTCTTGATACAGAGTTATGCCTTGTGGTAGAAAGAAGCGCAGGATGGTAATGGAACTCACAGGATGAGCAATTAATCTGAATTCAGAGTGCCAGAGAGTGTTTTTCAGAAAAGTATATCCTGAGGGATCAGCAGGATATGCCTGTGATGGGGGACATGGGGGAGGATTCAGCAGTCAGGGGCAACAAAGACCCAGCAACACGAGGTGGCTGAAGGTGTGCAAGGCAGAAGGGCGTAAACACATAGGCCACCACCACACAACCAGATGGACTCTCACAAGAATGAACGCAGTGCTGTGGAACCACACAAGGGCAGACCCGCTGTGGGTCCTGATGGAAGGTCAAGCACCAGGGGGAAAGGGACTTAGGGCGTGGTGGGCTTCGACGAGACTGGAGAACGTGTGTCTTGAGGATTCAGCAGGCTTTTTGTCAACCAGTGACAGCAGGGAAGGTCTGGGTCAGTGAAAGCAGATAATCATCAGAAAGAAACAAAGCTTAGTCTTGCCTATTCTGCCTTGGGGTCCCTCTGAGCGGCTCTCGGGTTAACCGCTGGGCGTGGTGAGTGATGAGCCATAGAAGGCACACTGAACCCAGAGAATGAGCAGCAAACCACTCTAGGGAACAGAAGGCCATTCCGTCGAGGAGCCACCTCTAAAAGTCTAGTCTAATTTAGTTTAAAAGTTCCCCTGAGATCTGTAGACTCATCTGCTGACAAGAACACTCAAGAGTACCTCAAACTTTACAATCCGAACTGTACCCCCAAAGACGGCTCTCCGACAGTGTCCCCATCTCAAACAAAACTGGCAACTCCACACTTCCCGGTCTGCAGCTGAAACCTTGCTTTTGTCTCCTCCTGGATTCCCCCATGGACTCTGTCAGCAAATCCTGGCAAGTTCACTTACAGAGTTTATCCTTAGTATGTCCACTGCCAGAACCCTGGCAAGGTCACCACCAAATCTTGCCTGGATTCCTAACCACCATCCTTCTCCCTGGGGACCAGAGAGAGCCTAGTGACACCTGTCAGATGACATGCCTCTTCCCTCCCACCCTCCAGCAGCTGCTGGTTCACTCTGGTTAAAGCCAAGTTCCTTAAGTAATGGCCAATAAGACACGACCTGATCAGGCTCCTCATCGGGCCCCTGGTCTCCCTAAAAGTATGATGGCTTCCTTGATGTCTTTGTAACAGAACAGCCCCCTCCCACCTCAGGGCCTTTGCACTTGCTCTGCTCTCTTCTTAGTACTGGGAGCCCATGGTTCACTCTGCTGCTTTATTCCGCTCTTTGGGCAAATGTCAGCTTCTCAGTGCAACCCCATTGGCTACACTTTTCATAATTTTAAGCCATTTTTTCAAACCTCCCAATATGTTCCTTGTTCTTTTTTCCTTAGAATTCATTACTAGATAGTATATAATAATTTTTACTGATTTGTTTGCTTGGGTTTTTTTTTTTTTTCTACCCATTAGACTGTAAGTCCAGGAAGGAGATTAAACCAGTCAATCCTAAAGGAAATCAACCCTAAATATTTATTGGTAGGACTGTTGCTGAAGTTGAAGTTTCAACACTGGCCACATGGTGAGAACAGCCAACTCACTGGAAAAGACCCTGATGCTGGGAAAGATTGAGGGCAGGAGGAGAAGGGGGTGACAGAGGATTAGATGGCTGGATGGCATCACTGACTTAACAGACATGAGTTTGGGCAAACTCCTGGGGATATTGAAGGACAAGGAAGCCCGGTGTGCTGCAGTCCATGGGGTTGCAAACAGTCAGATACAACTTAGCGACTGGATAACAACCACCAGTGAAAGACAAGATTTTGGACTGCCCACTGCTGTACCTAAAGTGGTTAACACTGTGTCTGAAGCTGGGCACATATTTGGGACTCAGGGTTCACTGATGCATGAATGGCTTATTTTATGTCTAACATAAGCTGGTGTTGCCAGAATTCACTGAAAGGCAGGGTAATGGAGTAGATGACTCCATTCCCCTCTGAGTCAAATGAGCCCCTTCCTGTCATGGAACAAACTTCTACTTTACTTCACTGGATTACACTTTTACTCTGTGCAAAATAAGTGTTTCTGTTTTGCCATTCTCCCTAATCACCGTAGCTCTTTCATCTAGATCAGTACATTAGAACAAGTGCTGACGTGACGGTTTGCAAAGCGAACCTACGGTTTGTCTGCACAAGCAGCCTAGCATGACTTACTTTCCAAGTACAGAAATTCCATGGGGGCAAGAATGACTTTAGGGGCTTGTTTTGTTTACACACATGTTGAGAAGTGGAAGTTTGCTGGTGCAAGTGTTGTTATGGATTCTTTACGAGGAGAAGCTAAGGAAATCTGAGCTTAACAGCTTAACTCTTAACATCACAGACCAACGACGAGGCCTAGCAGTGGTTCCCCTAACAGGAACAGCCTTCTCCTCGAGCTGGATGGCGAGATGCAGCTGGACAATAGACATCTGTGGTCCTTCTACCCTCAGCATCACAGAGGGAGGAAGTACCTGCTGTGGCCAATTGAGCCAAAACCCTCAGCAAGAGCAGAAGGCATCCCCTAGAAGCCCATCTCCAGAACTTGGTGCTTTAACAAGGTCATGCCTGTGTCACTGCTAGAACTCCACCAGGTACCAGCAGCTCTGACTTAAGGATGACCCCAGGCGTAACCAGTAAAGGCGGCTACAAGCAGCATCTCAAGTCAGCCAGGGCTCTGCCTGCCTGAACTCACCCTAACGCTAACCTGGGAATCAGCGGACGGGTCCAGGGGATGTGCTGCTGGGGTCAACCACTCAGCGACACCCCCAGCCTCCCTTGTAAATCTGCTTCCACGTGCTGCTATGTAACCACCTCTCTTCTCTGCTGCTCAGCACAGACCTGCCACTAGAGCAGGCTTTGCAGATGGAGCCAGACACAGTCTGAGAAAGATAGCATCAGGACCACACCGCATCCAAGGGGCTTGGGGACAGCTGAGGACTGCCTTCCAGGAAAACACTTTCCGACTGGTCGAGAGAGGCGAGGGAGTGCTCTCTGAGGGAGGAGGGATGCCCTATGAACAGAGAAGGTCCCGTGGGTCCTCACGAGAGGACCTCCCTCATGGGTCCTGCCACCCACACACTCTCAACCACGAGGCCACCTACAAGAAGGCCATGGGCTTGCTCACATGGCACCTCCCTGCCTGGTAGCACGGCTGGTGTGCGTGTCACACAGGGACACTGCTGACCCGAGAAGATGCCGTGCCGGAGACCCACCCACAAAGCTCGTCTGCGTCTCCCAGCGGACGGTGAGGCCCCAGGATTTCCCACGCCCTCCAGCTCGGGGAAGTCCTTTCAGCCACTCGCTGCTCCGTTCCTCTGAGATCATTACAAAAGTTAATTCACAGTATACAGCCCAAGCCCTTATTTCCCGAGATCATGAGCGGAAGTGCTCGGTTTTTCTGGGAACCGCGCTGAGCGCCCCTTGACTGGGCAACAGGACAGCAAGTTAGAGGAAATCAAACAGCAGCAGAAAACTCTGCGGGGCTGGGAGGTCCTCCAGAAGCCGCCTGCCCATGTGGCCACCGTCTGGCCAGCTGCAGATGGATGGGGATGCCCCTCCCCCACCGGAAGTCAACGTTTATGGGCTTATGTTCTAAAGCATCCCAAGAAAAGGCTGGAGAAAGATCAGGCCTCTTTTAGGATGCAAACGGCTCATTCCTCAAGGAGGACTCCTCTAAGAGGATTAGGAGAAGGCAACCCACTTCAGTGTTCTTGCCTGGAGAATCCCATGGACAGAGGAGCCTGGCAGGCCATGGTCCATAGGGTCACACAACTGAAGCAACGTAGCAGAGCACAGCACACATACAAAATACAGACATCTTTATGATACAATATCTTCATTATACGACATCATATATGGATTATATAATATCCACATAAATGATCTCATATACAGATTTGTGTAGTGTTTATTATAAGTGATATCATATACAGATTTATATAACACCCCATGGACAGAGGAGCCTGGCAGGCTACAGGCCATAGTGTCACAAAGACTCGGACACGACTGAGTGACTAACTTTCACTTTCCTTAGTATATTCATCCCTGGAATCTTACCTTCCAGACTTAGAAATTGTTTGGGAAAAACTCATTCATTCATGCCAGGAAGGATTAAAGAAAATGACCTTGGCCAAAGCATGAAGGTCACTTTAATATCAAACACAATGGAATGGGGAAAATTGAGCTAGGAGTTAGGAGGGTCTCACGCTACCCAGATGTGTTGAACGTAGGCAAATGGCATAAACAATCTGAGTGACAATTTCCTTGTTTCTGAAATAAAAGAGATTAAAACTTTGTTCCTCAGTTTCTCCATGTGTTAAACAGGAATAGCTGTATCTAATTCATAGGGTTGTCATTAAAGTCTGAATACTCCATACATAGCCCCTAGAATAATACTTGCTGTTGTTGTAAGTAATGTCCAACTCTTGTGTGACCCCATGGACTGTAGTCTGCCAGGCTCCTCGGTCCATGGGATTTCTCAGGCAAGAATCAAGTGGGTTGCCATTTCATTCTCCAGGGGATCTTCCTGGCCCAGGGACTGAACCCGCCTCTCCTGCACTGGCAGGCGAGTTCTTTCACTCAGCCACCAGCCAGGACCAGAACAATCCTTGAAACTGTAAAAGTTCAGCTAACAGAATCCTCAGTTAAAGTGGGGAGATCAGTAGGGGGCAGGCTCACACCCTCTGATACCCAGTCAGTCAGTCAGTCAGTCAGTTCAGTGGCTCAGTCGTGTCTGACTCTTGGCAACCGCATGGACTGCAGCACGCCAGGCCTCCCTGTCCATCACCAACTCCCGGAGTTCACCCAAACCCATGTCCATCGAGTCAGTGATGCCATCCAACCATCTCATCCTCGGTCGTCTCCTTCTCCTCCTGCCTCCAATCCCTTCCAGCATCAGAGTCTTTTCCAATGAGTTAACTCTTCACATGAGGTGGCCAAAGTACCAGAGTTTCAGCTTCAGCATCAGTCCTTCCGATGAACACCCTGACTGATCTCCTTCAGAATGGACTGGTTGGATCTCCTTGCAGTCCAAGGGACGCTCAAGAGTCTTCTCCAACACCACAGTTCAAAAGCATCAATTCTTTGGTGCTCAGCCTTCTTCACAGTCCAACTCTCACATCCATACACGACCCCTGGAAAAACCACAGCCTTCGATACTGGCAGCGCCTAGATGGAGAGGCCTGGAGAGGACTGGAGAGGACCCAGCCAATGAGAAGCCGCGGACTCTCTGCTCACTGCATCCTCCCACTTCCTCTTCCCTTGAGTAAAAGCGTCCTCCTTCCCCTGCCCTGAAGGGGCCTGCATGTGACCCACCATGCAAGACCCCAAACTGTGACTCTCTGATGATCCTGAATAAACCCGTTTTTGCGGGAGAAATACCTGCAACCTGTCGATTTCAGGTCAGCAGCAGCAAGCTGTGAATGATCATGGAGAGGATGACGACCGCAAGGCTGCTGTGGCTGCTGTGAAATATACTGAAAGTGACGTCACTTGTGTATTAAGACAGTCCTTCCCAGGCGGTGCCTGTGCTCAAGAATCCGCCTGTCGATGCAGGGGATGCGAGAGGGAGAGTCCGATCCCCGGGTCAGGAAGATCCCCTGGAATAGGAAATCCAACCCACTCCTGTGCTCTTGCCTGGAGAATCCCATGGACAGAGGAGCCTGGTGGGCTACAGTCCATGGAGCCACAGAGAGTTGGACACGCCTGAGCGACTGAGCACAAAAGATCCACCTTTGGCAAAACTGCAAGAGTGAGCCCCATGCCCCCCTTTCCACACGCCTCACTGTGCTCTGCCATGACCTGCCCCCCAACCCGCCTGGGAGTGAACCAGAGCGGGGCCAGAGGTGGAAACCAGTGTCTGCTGAGCTCATGCATTCTAGCCTATGAGTCCAAGAGAGAGACAGAATGTGGTCCCTAATGGGCAAGCTGAAGCACCAGGAACAGGACTTTCTTTCCAGCACTGACATCAGTGCGGTGCCCTCCATCTCAACAAAAGAGTCATCGCACTCTTCACTGATCCTGAGCAAGGGGTTTGAAAACACTGCCTGTATTCTGAAGGGACAGAGAGACTGGTTCCTCTGAAATCAAGTGGGAAGCCCCACGTGTGCTTCTAGAAGAGCCTGTCAGGAGCCATGGTCACAGCTGAGATTTCATGAAGCTAAGAAGCAGGATCCACACCAGCATCGGGATAGAATAAGCCACCGCTGTGTACAGAGTGGGCAGCCAGCCTGCTAAGAGTTTTCAGCAGAAACTGAGTGGCTACAATATGAGCAAGCAAATCAAACCAGTCAATCTTAAAGGAAATCTACCTTGAATACTCATTGGAAGGACTGATGCTGAAGCTGAAGTTCCAGTACTTTGGCCACCTGAAGTGAAGAGCTGACTCACTGGAGAAGACCCTGATGCTGGGAAAGATTGAGGGCAGGAGGAGAGGGGGGTGACAGAGGAGGAGGTGGTTGGATGGTGTCACTGATGAAATGCACAGGAGCTTGGAGAAGCTCCGGGAGATGGTGGGGGCAGGGAGGCCTGGCGGGCTGCAGTCCATGGGGCGCCGAAGAATCAGACACACAACTTGGAGACTGAATAAGATGAGAAGAGATGGGTGGGAGCAGGAGGCCCTGCAGCACACCCACCACGGAGGGCTCCGTCCCCACTGAGGAGACTCTCTGGCCAACGTTCTCATCATGAGGAGACATGCGGCAAATCCCACTGACAGGCGTGCCGCAGAAAAACTCAAAACGTGAAGGTCACGAAGGCAAGACAGATGGCGGAAATGCTCCATTTGAAAAGAGATTAGAGAGAGAGAACAAGTAATGCACCAGTGACCCTGGACTGGGTCCAGGAACGGGGGCACCATAGTGGCCAGCCGGGCACCACCGCTGAACAGCTGAAATTAGCACACGATGCTGGATTAGATGTCACTGCACCGACTGTAAATATCCTCAGTGGGGCAGCTACACTGTGTCACTGTGGCTTGTCTTATGGGATTTACAGCTGAACACCCTGCTCTCAGTGAAGTCCCCAGCGACCACACGCATGGAACCTTAGGCACATACAGTGTCTGGAAGCCCTGCTGTGCCTCCAGCCTGGACAGGCATGGGGTCCCTGCTGCACGGAGGTTCTCAGCTTCTGGGTCACAGGATCTGATGACTGTGCAGAGCCCTGTGAGTAATCTCCTACAAGTGAAGATTAAAGCCTTTGAATGGTTTATTTGAGAAAACACATCAGAAAGGATGAAGGGTTTTCCCTGTAATGCTTGTAATAGCGTCGCCCTCATTTCCTTACATTTCCATTCCATTTCTTGAGTGGGGTGGATTTCCACAAAGCACATGACGGTGTGTCTGTACAGGCAGCCAGGGCCAGCTGATGGGGGGGAGAGCAGGCAGCGTGAACTGACCGCCCACCATGGGTCGCCCCCTGCCCTTGAGGCTGTTTGTTGTTTTTAATATTAATATTAAATATTAATGTGGACCATTTTTAAAATCTTTACTGAATTCATTACAATATTGCTTCTGTCTTACATTTTGGTTTTTTGGCTGCAAGGCATGTGGGATCTCAGTTCCCTGACCAGACACCGAGCCCACATCCCCTGCATGGGAAAGTGAAGTCTCAACCACTGAACCTCCAGGGGAGTTCTGATGCTCTCTACCTGCTGTCTCACTGAATGTCCCAAAATGGCATTTGAAGACAATTATCATCTTGAAATATCATCTTATCATATTACACATCTGGAGTGGGTTGCCATTTCCTTCTCCAGGGGATCTTCCCAATCCAGGGATCCAACCCAGGTCTCCTGTACTGGCAGGCAGATTCTTTACCGACTGAGCTACAAGGGAAGCCCTCATATTATACAAGTCTCTCTTAAAAATGGGGTCTCCTAGACCTGGACACAGCGCTCCAGATGGGGTGGGCAGTCGCTATTTTTTACCCAGTCAGATGTGGTCATGTCACCAGATGGCTGGTCTTGCACTGAGTGTCAACTAAATCCTGTAAGACAGCATGAAGTCTAATCAACTAAATCCTGTAAGACAGCATGAAGTCCAATCATCTCTCCCACTCTTACTGGACTTCCCCAGGCAGCATCTTCAGGGCTTCCAAACAGATTGTAGATGAAGGAAGTCTGCAGGCTTGGGAGGGAGTTGCTTGAATTCTATGGACCTGGCTGACTTAACCTCAGTGAGCAGGGAAGGGGATGACCACACATCCCACTGTTTAAGCCAATAATCCTTGAAGGAAGGAGTCTGCTGAGCAGTAGTTACGGGAATTGTCTCAGCAGAAATGGCACGTCAGGGGAGACAGCATCCTTCACGGCGGCATCACCAAGCAACGGGTCAGGGTGCGTCGCAGCCGCAGCTGCCCAGGGCCAAGGAGCAAGTACTCTGGACCGGCAGAGGGGGCAGTGGGAAGGCGGTGGCACAGGCTTCCCCAGGGCAAAGGCTGAGACAGAGCCAGGAGCTCTGCTGAGCCAAGCCAGTGGCTGCTTCAGGTTTGGCCAATGGGGCTGGGCAAGTGCTGGGCACTGGGGGGCCTCCTGCCACCCCAGACATGTGGTCACGGGGCTGGCCAAGAGGGCAGGTCCCAGCAAAGGGGATGGGACACTAACTGGGCACAGCAACCTGAGAAGACTAACGGGGCAGGGGCCAGGCTTCCCAGCAGGTCTGTGCGGCCGTGAACAGCGGTGAATCCTCCAACACTGTGCTGAGTGAACTAAAAGACCCTGTTCTCGGGTAAGGATGTTAATTCAGCCACATTGTGTGTGTGTGTGTGTGTGTGTGTGTGTGTGTGTGTGTGTGTTCAGTTGCTAAGTAGTGTCTGACTCTTTGTGACCCCGTTGCTACAGTCCTTCAGGCTTCCCTGTCCTTCACCAACTCCCGGAGCTTGCTCAAACTCATGTCCACTGAGTCGGTGATGCCATCCAACCATCTCATCCTCTGTTGCCCCTTCTCCTCCTGCTTTCAATCTTTCCCAGCATCAGGGTCTTTTCCGATGAATCGGCTCTTCGAATCAGGTGGCCAAAATATTGGAGCTTTAGCTTCAGCATCAGTCCTTCCAGTGAGTATTCATATGGTTGATTTCCTTTAGGATTGACCGGTTTAGTAATCCCCAAATGTAGTACTTTTGAGTCATAGACACCATCAGTCTTTTTGGTTAACGATTTATACTTAAACCACCGAGTTCCCAAATTCCCTGACTGCCAACAAGTTATGTTCAGAGAACCAACCCCTGGTGAGAAAGGCAGCAGAAACCCAAGGAGCCTCGCAAACTAAAGAGCTGCCCTGATCCAGGCCTGCCTCCAGGCTGGCCAGCAGAGAGACGCTAAAGACAGATGGCCATTCACCATGAAGAAGGCCACTGGGTGCCACCTGCAGTCAGAAGTCTCGCTCCTCTGCCCTCCCCTGCCCACGTCTCTCCCTGTTCACTCCCGAGTTTTACCCTTGCTCTCACGTGTCCAACAGTCCTCTTTCATAGAGGAGACAGTAGCCAGATTCATCTCATAAAAGCACATTTCCAGTCTTTCCTGTTTAAGCTCTTCTGCACGTGTGAAAATACTGTCTCTTCAGTCGTGTCTGACTCTTTGCGACCCCATGGACCGTAGCCCACCAGGTTCCTCAGTCCATGGGATTCTCCAGGCAAGAATACTGGAGTGGGGTGCCATTTCCTTCTCCAGGGGATCTTCCTGACCCAGGGATCAAACCAGGGTCTCTTATGTCTCCTGCACTGGCAAGCAAGTTCTTTACCACCAGCGCTACCTGGGAAGCCCTAACTTATGTAACTAAACAATATCATTAAATCTCATTTAAAAACATACTCCAGAGAACAGGAAGTACATCACATTAGTACCCTATTCATTCAGCAAAATCTCAAAGCTTGCTTAGGAGGCAGTATCGGATAAAAATAATAGAAATTAAAAGAGGATGTAAAATGTTTACTGTTTAGTTGGCAAGACGTAGTGAAGATTAATCATTATGTAGGAGACGCCATGAAGGTCATTTGGGTCAAGCAGACAAGAGGAACGCTGGGCTCCGAAGAAGTGAACCTTCTGAAATGTCTGGGAAGGCTCAGGGTGAGGCCTGGGAATGCTTGGGGAAGGGAAGGAATGTTCAAATTTGGATAAAATGAAATATAAAAGAACCTTCCAGATGGAGAAATATTATCGACCCAGTGTGAACTGGGTCAGTGACTCCCTGGATAACTGATCCTCAATGATGATGTCTCAATTGCTGGTAAATTTGTTAAAAATGGAGAGATATAATGAGTGTTTTGTAAAGGTAAGGTTTTTTAAAAACCATGGTATTTATTCAGAAAAATATGTTCTCCCTGCATGTTAAAATGTCCTTTCTTTAGGGCTTCCCTGGAGGCTCAGCTGGGTGAGAATCTGTCTGCAATGCGGAGATCTGGGTTCCATCCTTGGGTCGGAAAGATCCCCTGGAGAAGGGGAAGGCTACCCACACCAGTATCCTTGTCTGGGAAAACCCTCGGGCAGACGAGCCTGGCGGGCTACAGTCCACGGGGTCCCAAAGAGCAGACGTGACTGAGCACGCACGCGTCCTGTCTTTAAAACCCACTGTGATAACAGAGGGCAGATCAGTTTCAAGTCAGCTCACTAGGAGCAAGCTGGCAGTGCCAAGTGAGGTCTGCTCCCCCACGGAGTCTGGAAGGTAGTCCAGAAGCCCCATGGCCGGGGGCGAAGGGCATTCGTGGAGCTGGATCCTCAGACGAGCAAGCTGGAAAGGCAGAGCGGGGGAAGCCGGGCACTGCATCTGAGCAGCTGACCGGGATCCCCCTTCACTCTGGGGTTATAGACATGCTCCTGAGAAGGGGGCCACGTGATGAAAGCGGAGTCCAGGAGGAGCACACCGTCTCCCTGGAAGACGTCACTTTCACATGAACCTTGGTGGCGACCCGTATAAGTCAAACCAGCAGCCTGTGTTTTGTCTGCTCCGTGTCATCCTTACCATTTTCCTCCTGTGAAATGGAAGCCAGCCTTGCTCTCCAGCCTCGTCAAAGGACCAAACACAACTCTCTCTCCTTTTGGCAGATCCTCAGATGCTTCAAAGAGCCTTGACCTTTGTTACAAGGTTAAAGATTCAACTCCCCCATGTGTTTTAACTACACAGATAAGATGCAGTTCCCCCAGCTTCAAACGTGAGGGAATCAGATGATGCACCTTTCATAAGGAGAGGAGCACAAGATGGACCAACTCTGATGCGCCCTGCTAATTACAGCATTTCTCTTCCACAGAACTCAGGGTCCAGGCAAGCCGCACAGCGCGAGAGGCATGCCCCCCAACCCCTCGCCATCCCTCCAAACCTTTGACTAAAGAATGTCACAGCAATACCCAGGCCAGTCTGCATGGAGGAAGCTAACTGCCCCGGGGAAGGAAAGGCAAAAGGGGATGGCCTGGCACCTGGATGGTCAGCAGCAGAAAGATGCCTGTGCGGCCGGAGAAAAAAGACCAGGCACATCCCATCCATCCTTCACCAAAAAATTCCCAAGCCAAATCCTTGGGATGTTCCAAATCCATCGACGCCTGGATCTTAGAAAATGTGAAGACAAACAGTGCTTAGAATTTTGAGCTGTAGCTTCGAGTATTAGAAATAAAGCAAGAGTGAGGAAGAGAGGGTGATGAAGGCCTAGGTGATTGATGCCAAAGACTAAGGGGCTGGGAACAGAGTGTTACAGGCCTCTGTCTCCACTTCCTGGAACATAAAGAGGGAGGAACAGGAGGGAGCGGTTCTCCAGAGCCGGCCCACCTGAGAGGCTGGGCTGCGTCTCCTGCAAGGAGGGCGTCCTGGGCCCATCGCTCAGAGCAGGTGATGAGTCAGGCTAATGCCTCAACTGAGGACACGGGGGAAGCACGGAGCTGGCCGGCCCTTTGCTGCTGAAGTGAGCCTGTTATGATACACACACACACAGCAGAGTCCTAGACGGACAGGGGCTTTCATTCGGTGCTTGTCCTCCCCAGGTTTGCAGGTGCTAATCCTCATGAAGCAGGGCTTCAGATGGCAGCAGGCCTGGGCCTGAGCAAGTTGGCTTAGATCAGCCTTTGCTGGTGAGCTGATGTGGGGGCGGGGGAACCTCGAGTAACCTGGGTGGGCCAAGGGACATGCTACCCCTCTCGCCACCTGAAGGGGTAGAGCAAGTTATCATTCCATCCTCCAGATGACTGCTACTGAGACAGCAAGCTTCCCAACTCTCCTTTCTGGAATAACCACGATTTGAACCTCCAGCTGGATGACCCCAACAGCCACCTTCTCTCTATCCCAAGAAACTGGGATGCAACATGGGACCAATTGCCCAAACCTCCTGGGATTCGGTTTTCTCCTCTATCAATTTGGAAGTACCGAGAATATCAAAACTAGCCCTGCAAAAAAAACTACAGTGGAGATGAAGCGATAAAAAGGAATCGTTGGAAGAGTTCTAGAATCCAAGTCATGCCGTGCTCAACAGCTCAGCTGTGTCCAACGTTTTGCGATCCTATGGACTGTAGCCTGCCAGACTCCTTCGTCCGGGAGATTCTCCAGGCATGAATACTGGAGCAGGTTGCCATTTCCTCCTCCAGGGGATCTTTCTGACCCAGGCATCGAACCTGCGTCTCCTGCATCTCAGGCGGATTCCTGTCTCATTAGCACTGAACCAACTGGCAAGCCCCCAGTCCAGGCAGGTGCCAAGGTTTGTTCACTTAGCAGGTGCTAAGCTTTGTTCATTCACGCATTCATTCAGTAGAGTGCGGGGCCAGAGGCTATGGAGCTATTTGGGGATTTGGGTTCCCATCCTGACCAGCACCCTCCCCCGGAGACAATCAATCAGTTGTTATCTGTGCTGCTCCATCTACACCTGCAGAGGAAGCTCTGTGCTGTGTGGACAGGCTCCAAGGGGCAGACGCTGCTGGAACTCCCTGGACATGGGGGACTATGTCTAACGTGTTTCATAGAAAGGCCACATCTCAAGCTGATTTCTCATAGGAAGCAGTGGGGAGCCCTGTCCAGGAGAGGTGACCCCAGGAAGCCTTCAGGAACCATCTTGAAAGCAAACATCCATTTTGTACCAAATTTCTGCAGGATACAAGACACGCAAGCTTATTTGCTCACATCCAGAGCTGTCACTCTCTACCGCAAACTGGATTTGCATACTTCATTCCCTCTGATAATTAGCAAGCACTGAAAGGTGCTTTCTGAAGGTTTGGGGGTGACTTTCAACTTAGCAGCTCTGTTTGCTTCTCTCCAGGTAGGAGGAAGTCAGTATTTGCTCCAGGCACAGCCGGATTTTCACTCTTGCTCACCAAATCCAACCACCCATGACGCCAAAGTGCACCTTTTCTAGAAGGCTCTCTGGCCAGCCTATGGCTGCCACGTCGACCGAGCCTTCCTCCAGCTTCTGCCAGCATGCATGGTAGGGATGCTGTGAGTGAGGGAGGGGGAGGCAGGCAGAGGTCAGGATGACCCAACGTGCCCACCTGGTTCATAAGTTGAGCTTATGCCGGTTGTTCTGGTATAAGGGTTAACCGCACATCCACCCTCAAAGTGCCCCACTCAGGACAAGTCACGCCGCTTTCCTGGGCACCGGGCGAAGGCTGTGAGCCAAGGTTCAGACCTTTGCAGATGTGTGTGCGCTGTGGCCCTACGTAGGCAAAGAGAGGGACGATGAGCTGGGTGCCAGCCTCCGTGTGTCCTCGGCGTGGGGTCACAGGACGACAGTCACGGGTCCTACTGCTCCCAGCCCCAGAGGCTGGTGCCGGTGGGCCACATCTACCGCCCACCTCACGGCCTGGCTTCCACAGGAGGCCATGAGACGTGACGGAAGCCAGGGGCTGGAGGCAGGAGACTGGCAAGGAAGGCAGGTGCTCCTGCCGCGGCCCGGCCCTGCAGCCCCCCGGCAGTCTGCGTCCCTTCTCCCTCCCTGGGCCCTGATGGCAGCCTGCTCCCTGCTCCCGTCCGCCTGGGGTGGCAGCAGACCCAGGCCCCGTGCCCTCCTGTGGCTCCCCTGCGCCCTCCTCCCTCTCTGGGCCTTTAATGGTCCTACTGTGGGTGCCCTGTTTCCCCAGCGCCCTGACTGACGCACCCCGTCACAGCGGTTCCCCACACCTGGCACTCTCTCCAGATCTTAAGTCAGTGGCACAACTGTCAACTCCCAGGAAGCAAGCAATTGCCTCGATCGATACTGGCTGTGACTGTGGTCTCAAGAGGGGTGGAGTGCCCGGCGCAGGGGGCAGGGTGGCAGCACCGGATGGTTGGGGTCACAGGAGCCAGCTTACAGGGATGGGGTGCTCCTGACAACCCCCCCTCGGGGCTGCGGCACTGATCCCTGGAGCCGGTCTCCAGACCCTGAGATCTCGCACCTCACCCTCAAGTCTCTGCCCACGTTTTCCTGGCCCCCATGCTCCAGCCCTCCTCCTCCTCCAGCCCACACGGGCCCTGCTCACCTTCTCACTGGGTGCCACCCTGGCCCCTTCCTGGAATCACCCAGGCTACCTTTTCCACGATCCCGTCAATGGAGAATTCACCTCCACCAGCCTCCACCTCCCCTCCTGGTTGTGCGCCTTCCTTTCTAAGCCACATCCTTTCTGCCTTGAATGACCCCGACTCCCCACTTGCTGAGTACTTGAATTTTCTCCAAGGTCTCCCAAGGCTGTCGATGGATGCGTAGCCAACTGGACAGTAACCCCTGGAAAGCAAGGCCACATGACGTGTCTTCTTTAAAAGCAACTGCTGACCTGATAACAAGTGCTTAATGAAAATCTGCTAGTTGGCCTTTAAGGGCAGCTACCAGGTGGTAGTAGTGGTAAAGAAGCCCCCTGCCAGTGAAGGAGATGGAAGAGACGTGGGTTTGATCCCTGGGTCAGGAAGGTCCCCTGGCGAAGGGCACGGCAACACCCTCTGCAGGATTCTTGCCTGGAGAATGCCATGGACAGAGGAGCCCAGCAGGCTACAGGCCATGGGGTCACAGAGAGCTGGACACGACTGAAGCAACTCAGCCTGCACGCACCCTCAGAACAGCTCCAGGGTCAACCTTGTGGTGTGGTGGGGGCCCAGTTTCCTGGGAGGTGTGGACGGAAGGCAGGGCGCTTTGAGATGGAGACAAACTGCCTTCGTTTTCTTTGGATTTCCAGTTTGTATTCTGAATTTTTAAAAGAGAAAGAAAATTCTTTTCCCCACCCCCCATAATCATGTTGAAAGGAAAAATAAAATCGTGTGTTTTATAAATCATTTTGGGTGAATTTCTTCCTCCAAAATTAAAGAAGAAAACCAGGTGGCTTCCTTTGATTCCAATCCTTATCATGTTCTTCTGCGCGTCATGTGAAAGCATGGTTGCTATGGCAACCACTCATTATTTTTCAGGAGTTGGCTAGATATTTTAACAACAACCCCCCCAAAAAAGCCTCAAATCTTTCTGGCCTCCAGATAGTCTTAATTTATATCCTACACGGGTTTCTAATTCTTACAATTCCTTAACTAAGCACTTTGCTGCAGCTTTAACAAGCCTAACCAACCTACAACTTTGTCACTAAATGAGCTTTGGGGAATAATTCAGCAGCTTGACTTTCCCCCTATATTGCTCAGAATCTGAGAGAATTTTAAATAGTTCTTACATTCTGGAGTCTTGCTCTGTCTTCAGGGTAGAAGATGTATGTGGGTTTAACGAAGCCTAAAAAGTCTGGAGTGTGCGTGTCTGTGTGTGTGTGTATCTACAAGTACCCTTCAGTTGGAGAGAACTGGAATGTAATTAAGGAAGAAAGAATTTCTTCTTGAATCACCTGATCTACATACTCTTTTTCAGAGCATTTATCATCTCTCAGCATGGTGTTAGAATCTCTGAAGGCTTCAGAGAAGCAGGTGACATCATTCTTATCTTCAGCATAATTAATATCTGGCTGGAAAAGGATATCAAGATATTCCTTCACAATAGAGAGAGAGGTGAGGTAGACCGTAAGACCAGGAACGATTCATGTGTAAATTACAGAAGGAGCAGAGATAACTAGGGAAAGAAGTAATTGCTGTCAGGGGCTGGAAAGGAGTTAACAGGAGGGGATCCGTGGTCTATCCAGGGCCTCACGGGGGGCAGTCTACACCCTCAGCAAATGTTTCCTGAGCCCCTGCTCTCTACTGGCCAGCTACTTTCAAAGGACGTGACCTTTGCTCTCACCTGGTTGCTGCCCAGATTTAGATGAAATCTAAACGACTCCTGGAGAGAAATTAAACCCTCAGCAAAGCAAAGGCCTTTTGGAAATGCTCCGCATTTCCAGTGGTCCCAAGGAGGACAAGAGTCAGCTTGGGATTTCGAGTGGAGCCCCAGAGGCTGCTGCCCGCTGCACAGTGAGAGCCATGGGGCTCCCGAGGTCAGCCCACGGAAGGATAAATCAATGGGACCTCAGTGCGTAATGATGCTGAGAGATTTTACAAGAGGATAAGCAAAGGGCCCAGGGACCAAACACGCTGGTCATGGAGACAAGAAGCTGGATTCCTGGTCCCGTGCACCCTGTCTGGTTAGCATGTTCCTTGGTGGCAGATCCCACGACAGAACGGGGTGGCTTCAGCTCAGAGACCCAGTTAGTACACAGTGAAACCATCCTCAGGGATTTTAAATCGCACTGGCTACCTGTGGACATCCTTAGACCCAAACATGACCCTCAACAGAGGCACGTGCCATGTAAAGGCCTCAACACATTTTGTGAAGAAGGTTGTTTAAAAATATCTGATCCTGTTGCCCACACGTTTGAAAACCACAGCACAATGATAAATTTACTTTGTAAATATTACATATGGACATTATTTCTTGTAGAGGGCAAGATGGCTCTTGTTTTTCAGTCTTTCTCTGCTAGGGTCCACTGTGTTGATCACATGACTTCTCTACTTCTGATTCTTTTTCCAATCCATGCTGTGTTCCCCAATGAGTAGCAAAGGATGCTGTCTCCAAGGCCTTATTAAGCACCACGGACAGAATGTACGCCCTGACAGGTGGTGGAATCCCAAGGGGACAGCGTCCTCACCCATCCATGCCATATCCACAGAAGACACGGGTTTGACACCACACTGAACGAAAAGATGTGATCAGAACTTCCCTGAGGGTTCAGTGGCTCAGACTCTTGAGTTCCCAGTGCAGGGGGCCAGGTCCCATCTCTACTTGGGGAACTGGATCCCACACGCTGCAACCAAGAGTTTACCTGCCGCAACTAGAGATCCTGCACCCCGCAACTAAGACCTGGCCCAGTCAAATAAATAAACTAAAAACACAAGAATAAGACATGGTCCTGGCTGAGATTTTCCCAGCCCCACTTTCTCTGATGACTCGTAACCCATCTGGGGGTGCAGCCCTTACTTCAACAGATGAGGTTCTTTTTTCTCATTCCACATATAAACAATACAAGTCTATCATTACTTATCCTGACACTTTTTAAATTCTAGGGTTCATCTGTCCTATCTTCTCTTTCCTTTCCCCAATTTCTGATGATTTCCAATCTTCTTCTTTCTTTTCAACCCAGATTGATTATTTCTTCAATATTTATTTTTAATTGATTGGTGATTGCTTTACAATATTGGTTTGATTTCTGCCGTATATCAATATGAATTAGCCACAGGGATACATATGTCTCCTCCCTCTTGAATCTCCCTCCTACCTCCCACCCATTTCCACCCCTCTAGGTTGTTACAAAGTCCCAGCTCGAGTTCCCTGAGTCACGCAGCACATTCCCATGGGCTGTCTATTTACACACGTTAGTGTCCATGCGTCCATGCTACGGTCCCCACTCATCTCGATATGCAGTGTAGACCCTGGCTTCCTCCCCACAGCCATCAGTGCTCGTAGCAGGGCACTGCTGGCATTCAGTGCCTGTACACTTACATGCTGAAGCACGTATTACTGATACTTCACTATAAGTTATTTTATTTCATCTACATTAAAATTTTTTTAAATTGTGTATGCACACAAGCTTTATCATAGATGCACTTAATTTAAGCTAGGAAAAGGGCATTAAGATATTTGCCATGGTAAGGGGAGTATGGGCTCATCCTAACACAAGCATCTCTAGATTTGCTTTTTTTTTTTTTTTTTTCAAAAAAAAATAGACCTGTTTGCTCAAGGCCACTCTCTACTTATAGAAAGAGGGGGAAACAGCCCAGGTATCTAGCTCTCAACCTTCCCCTCCCTGCTTGGCTGCTTTCTTTTAAACATTAGGCCCTTAGGGGAGCCCGTATATGAGGTCCTGATACATGCAACAAGCTTGTCCCCCAGTACCAAAAGGGGTAAATGATGTGCTGGCAGACTGCCAGACTGAGAGGTCTGGCCAGTGCTTCAAGCGCTGAAGCCGGCTCAGGAAGGCGCCTGCTGGTCAAGGGCATTCCCTTCACAGCGAATCCACCCTTGGCACACACACCACCCTGCTCAAGGGACACTTCCCTCTTCCCACTGAAACCAACAGTATCTAACGTGAACGTTACTATATTTCTTTTAAAATTCAGCCTCACGCTTCAAAATTATGAAATGGAAAATTATATTTCCTTCGTGCAACAATATGACACACACATGCTTTAACCTGCTATCACCTGGTTGGAGTAACAGTAATATCTTACTAAAATGAACCTGGATGAGACAGTTGAAGCTCATTGCCAGAGCCACAGTGCCCTTCCCTCCTCCCTCCCCAGTAGCCTGTAGTCTGTGCACATTTCCATCCGGTGTTTCTACACTTTACTTTCGCACGTCCGCGACAATAAACAGTAACTGTTTCGCACGAGTCCGGTCTGACCTAGACGGTATCACACCATACCTGTAGTCTCTATTGTAATGCAAAGGGTTGTCTCAGATTTCTCCAAATACCTTGAGCATCCACTTGACTGTTGTGCTGCATTCCACTTTGTGAGCACACTACTGTGACTTACACACTCCATATTTACAAACATCACACGGTTTTGTCTTCTACCACCGCAAATGAATATCTCTACGCATAATTCTTGCTCCTATGTGTCAGTGTACTCTCGGGACTATATATTCAGGGAGAACTGCCAGATGTGATAAACAACTCCAACACTTATTAGACAGAGGTCTACTCGGGGAGAATGCTAAATTGCTTTCAAGAGTAGCTGCACCCACGTCTTCCGAAACCACCAATATGCGTAAATTCATTTTTCTCCCTATTATCAAAATTTGAGATGCTTTACATTTTTGAAATACCATCTGTGCCTCATTATTTTTTATTTGCATTTTTTTCTGACTGCCAGTGGGACTGAGGCTCTTTTGGGAAGTTTACTGGCCATTCTGCTTTCCAAATCTGGAGTGTGCTCACTGACAGCCTTCCTTTGTCCTATTAGGTTATTTATCTATTATATATTGATTCCTAAGAATTTACATATTACGAATGTAATTCTGTATCAGTTATATGTGCAGCTATAGTTTCATCTGGTCTGGGGTTTGTATTATTAATCTTCTGCCCACAGCAAAATATTCATTTTTCCCCCTTTATTATTTGTACATTTGTATGTTAAGAAATGGGCTTTCCCATTGGCTCAGCAGTAAAGAATCTGCCTGCAGTGCAGGAGACACAGGAGACGTGGGTTCAATCCCTGGGTTTGGAAGATCCCCTGGAGGAAGACACGGCAGCCCATTGCAGTATTCTAGCCTAGAGAATCCCATGGACAGAGGAGCAGGTGGGCTATAGACCAAAGGGTCACAAAGGGTCAAACACAACTGAAGTGACTGGGCAGCACGTGTTAAGAAATACTTTCAGGCCCCAGTTCTATAAAGATGGTCCATATTTTCGCATTAAGTTAAAAAAAATTCGCCTTTAATCCCTATGAACTGTTTTCTAGTATAGAATGAGGAAGGGAAGTAACTATGTATTTTTCTATATTGATCATTTATATTTATTAAATAACAATTTTTCCTACCAATATACAACTACTCCGGTTGTCAATTACTCATATGTAAATCAGCCTTTTAACCTTTCTTTCCCTAGTCTTCCTAGAGCGTTCCCGGGTGGTTGTAAGGATTAAGTGAATTTATGTTTGAAAGTTGTTTAAAATGGCTCCTGGCACATACATAGTAAGGAGCCAGCTCTGTTGCCGTTTGAGTCCTGTCCATGGTCTGGGCATCTGTCCCCATACCACAATGACTTTGTTCTTGGTGTTTAATCACTACGTCATGTCCAACTCTGTGACCCCATGAGCCACAGCACGCCAGGTCTCCCTGTCCTTCTCTAGCTTTGGGAGTTTGCTCAAACTCATTTCCACTAACTCACAGTGACTAAGGCCTTAGGGGAAGTCTAGGGATCGAGTTAGACAGAAGCGTCCTTCATGACTGCCTTGCTAAGTCTGGGTTTTTTTTTTAATCATCCACTTATTTCACTCATTTGTTAATATGTGCAAAAACTCACAGCTCACATGGTACAGATCATAAAAAATATAATCTTCATCCTTCTCATCCTGTTTCCCTGAAGTCTACCACTGGTTGCTGTTAGGTCTCTTTATATGCATTTTTATCAAAATATAAGCACATATATGCCTTTCCTGTTTACTCATATAATCTGCCCCACCCCAGCCAAGGAATTGCTACTCTGATTTAGAATCAGCTGAAGTTCTGTGGGGAAAAAAAAAAATCAATTGAAATTTTTATTGAGAAAATTTAACTTGGTCAAATTGGCATAGAAGTCGCATAGTTTTTAAAAAAACATATTTTAATAAATGAAATAATAACACATTTTCCCATCTGTTTCTCCTTAGGATCCTTGTCTAATACACAGAACACAGATCTAACAGATGTTGGGAAATTTGAAGCCAAGAGGTAAAGGTCTCTTTCCTCATCCTGGGCTTTCCATGTCAGGGCCTCCACTGAAGGCCACTCATTTATTCATCACGAGGCCTGCTGGGCACCAGTTCTGTACAAAAATAAGTAGGAAACAGTCTTCATCCTTGAGATTCTAAATGTCTGGTGGGCATGGCTGGTGTTTAAGAAAATAGTTGTCCACACACCAAAAGGTTATCAAGAAACAACCCAGAGACTGTGAGACAAGAGAGGAGGCAGAGGCTCTGAAAATATTTTTCGGGGATCCAGATTTGGGGGAACAGGATGCGGACCAGCCAGAGTTCACAAAGGGAAGAGGGGCAGGGAACAGGGAGACGTGGGAACACGGCTGTGAACCCAGGAGCGTCGGGAAGAATATACTGGCCATGCTTAATCCTTCCACATCCGAGTTCTTCCTTGCACGGAACTGGGGGGCTGGGCAGAGAGCAGGAAGGCGAGGGCAGCCATGCCATGGTCTCAGCAGATGCGGGCCAGACATGGTCACGAGGTGCAGACAGGAGGATCATCGGGGGGAGGCAGACACTACACGTGTCCTCGTGGTCCTCAGGCCTGTCCCGGCGGGGCTGCGTGAGCGAGGGGGCCTGGGGCTCTTCCCTCGAAACCTAGGGTCCACCAAGATCAGCACTGAACACAGCACAGACCGGGGTCAGGGCTGGTCTGGCCTCAGACAGATGTGCTTATCCATCTGCACTGATCAGCCACCAGGGCCTCAAAAAAGCCCTGCCCTCGAGCTCACGAGCCTGGCACTGGGGCAAGGCCCCTGGTAAGGAAGTGCAGGCGACAGGCCACGCCTCTTTATGGTGGGCTCAGCGCAGCCTCACAGCCCTAGGTGGACACGACTCTTGTCAGCAAGAGCCTCTGACAACCAGCGACACTGGGCGAGGCCAGCACCTGCCCACTTCCAGCGCTTGCTGTTAGATCTCAAGAACATTTTGGAACCAAGAACCCACCTCTGCGATGGAAGCCTGGAAGCAGGGCAGACCCGCCCATCACAAACGCACAGCCACGGCGCGTTCTCAGGACCTAATCCTCCCTGCTATCCATGACTTCTCTGACAAGTCTGCCAGGAAGCCTGGGGGGTTTCTCCAAGTACCTCGCTTATCTCAGCAAAGCACCCACCCCAGCCCCCTGACGCTGTGAGCACAGTCAGGGGCCAGGCCTCTGGACAGGGATTTTTGTTTATCATGAAATAAACAACCCCCAGTGAGAAGCATTTGATTCTCCAAAGAAGAGTGCCTCTCATGAAAACCCTGAAATGACGTGCAAAAGTTAAGGGGAGCTAACAGAGATGCAACCTGCGCTGAGCCCTGCCACTGGCCAGCGTTCCCTGATGCCATAATGCCTCTCTCTCGGCCTAGGAACAACTTCGGATACACGGTTGCTTCTCCTTCTCAAGGCTCCTGGCACTACTGAAACAGAATCTAATCAGTAAACTCTGCCCTCTGCTGTCCACACTTACAAGTACACACACAGCCTTATTCACTTAACAAGTACACACACAGCCTTATTCACTTACAAGTACACACACAGCCTTATTCACTTACAAGTACACACACAACCTTATTCCCTTACAAGTTCACACACAACCTGATTCACTTACAAGTTCACACGCAACCTGATTCACTTACAAGTTCGCACGCAATCTGATTCACTTACAAGTTCACACACAACCTGATTCACTTACAAGTTCACACACAACCTGATTCACTTACAAGTTCACACGCAAGCTTCTTTTGTTCCTTTAACATTAGCATGCATATCATGCAAATGGGAAGCTACCCTGGGGATTATCTGTGTTTCCATAACACTGCTCATTTTTCTGTTTTCAAGGAATTGAGATTTTTAGGCTAATTTCACTGGTTGGATTTTTCCTTGCAAAGTGCTGTGCTTAGTCACTCAGTCGTGTCCGACTGTTTGCGACCCCGTGGACTGTAGCCCACCAGGCTCCTCAATCCATGGAATTTTCCAGGCAAGGATACTGGAGTGGGTTGCCATTTCCTTCTCCAGGGATTTCCTGACCCAGGGATTGAACCAGGGTCTCCTGCATTGCAGGCAGACTCTTTACCATATGAACCACTATGTTTGCAAGCTTCGTGCCCCCATCTTACTTTTAAATATGTTTTTAAATTTTTTGGCTGTATGTGGAATCTAGTTCCCCAAGAAAGAAAGTGAAAGTGAAGTTGCTCAGTTGTGTCTGACTCTTTGCGACCCCATGGACTGCAGCCTACCAGGCTCCTCCATCCATGGAGAAGTGGAAACCATCCATGGTTTTCCAGGCAAGAGCAATGGAGTGGAGTGCCATTTAGTTCCCCAACCGGGGATCAAGCCTGAACTCCTGCAGAGTCTGAACCACTGGACCACCAGGGAAGTTCTGCCCCCATCTTACTCTGGAGGAGACTCAGCAGCTGGACTGAAGGATGAAGATGCGACAGCCTGATGTAGGAGCCAGGGAGGTGGGAGAAACATGAGTTTTAAAATCAGAAAGTTCTGGGTTCTCATTGTGCTTCTGCCTTTTGCTGACTGAGAGCCCTTGAGCAGGTCACTTAATCTGAGATTCAGTTTCCATATTTGTAAAATGAGAGCAATACACCCTACCACATGGGGTTATTATGAGCAGAGAGCAAGAGAATGTATTAAACTACAGTTCACTCACCAATCTCCAGAGACTGGTCCATGGATAAGCCTCTTCATTAGACATGGTTTGAGTGAACATTACAAACACACTTTTCCATATCCTCAATTAACCAAACTATTTGAAGAATATAGCATGCTACCAAGTTTAATATTCTATTAAACAGAGGGCCGTTCTTTTTTAAAACGAATTTCAATGAAGAAAATTGACCTGGTTATTTTCTGTAACAGTTTTGCATGACCTCAATAATTAAATATGTCATTCAGGAAAAATGTTAGAGAGGCAAAGTTAAAGGAAAAATTGAAACCATGTGTATTAGACCTCTACCTGCCAGGATGTCACAGACCTGATCACATGAAACAGTGAAAGCTCGCCTGGTCAGTCGTCCAAGACAATCAAAGTTAAAGCAAAAATAAACAAATGGAGCCTAATCAAACTTACAGACTTTTGCACAGCGAAGGAAACTGTAGACAAAATGACGGTCCATTGAGTCGGTGATGCCATCCAACCATCCTCTGTTGTCCCCTTCTCCTCCTGCCTTAAATCTTCCCCAGCATCAGGGTCTTTTCCAATGAGTCAGTTCTTTGCATCAGGTGGCCAAAGTACTGGAGTTTCAGCTTCAACATCAGTCCTTCCAATGAATAGCCAGGACTGATTTCCTTTAGGATTGACTGGTTTGATCTTGCAGTCCAAGGGGCTCTCAAGAGTCTTCTCCAACACCACAGTTCAAAAGCATCAGTTCAACCTACTGAATGCAAGCCATGCAACTTACAAGGACTTAGTTTCCAATATATTCAAACAGCTCATACAACTCAACAAAAGACAAACAATCCAATCAAAAAAATGGGCAGAAGAACCATACAGACCTTTCTCCAAAGAAGACATACAAATGGCTCACAGGCACGTGAAAAGATGCTCAGCATTGCTAATGATTAGAAAAAAGCAAATCAAAACTACAATGAGGGACCACCTCACACCCATCAGAACGGCCCTCATTGAAAAGCCTATAAATAACAAATGCTGGAGAGGGTGTGGAGAAAAGGAAACCCTCCTACACTGCTGGTGGGAATGTAAATTGGTGCAGACATGACGGAGAACAGTATGGAGGGGCTTCTTTTGTAAGTTTAAGAAAACCTAAAAAAAAAAAATAGACTTTCCATGTAATCCAGCAATACCACTCCTGGGCATACACCCAGATTAAAATATAACTGAAAAAGATACATGTACCCCTTCTGTTCACAGCAACACTATTTACAACAGCCCAGACACAGTCACAACCTAAACGTCCATTGACAGATGAACCGATAAAGATGTGGGACACACATATAGGCTGCAGTGTTACTCAGTCATAAGGATGAGATTATGCCATTTGCAGCAACATGGATGCAACGAGACATGATCCTACTAAGTGAAGGAAGCCAGAAAGACAAATATATGCTATCCCTGAAATGGGAAATCTAAGATGTGGCACGCATGAACTCATCTACAAAACAGAGGTGGACTCACAGCGCAGATGTGGTTGCCAAGGAGCGGGGGGTGGAGGGAAGGATGGGGAGTTTGGGATTAGCAGATGCAAAGTTTTCTAGAACATCGAGATCCTACTGTGCAGCACAGGGAGCTATGTCCAACACCCCACGATAGACCACCACGGAAAAGAACATTAAAGAATAATACATGCTTGTGTATCACTGAATCACTTTGCTGCGCGGCAGGAATTAACACAACATGGTACATCAACTATGCTTCCATAAAAATAATAAGAACAGTACATTTTGAAAAAGAGAAAGCTCATAAATTAATAGATACATCACGACTTTCCTCCGAGGAATGCATATGTTTAACTATGTTAGGGTTTCCCTGGTGGCTCAGACAGTAAAGAGTCCCCCAGCTTGTGCGGGAGACCCAGGGTTGATCCCTGGCTCGTGAAGATCCCCTAGAGCTGGAAATGACAATCACGCCAGTATTCCTGCCTGGGAAATCCCCTGGACAGAGGAGCCTGGCAAGGCTACAGATCATGGAGTCCCAAAGAGTCGGACTAATCTCATTTTATAAGGAGAGAGGTGAGCTGGGGCGTAAAGACTTTCTTCCTTACATTAGCAGTAGAGCCAGGGTCTGAACCTGGGATTGGCCCTGCCTGACCAGCTCTCTTCCTCCCTCACCGGCTGAGCCCTGCAGAGTGACAAGCCTGATAGGCATGGGGCGCTGGCAGCACCTTTACTTCATTTCTGCTTCCTCATTTAAATTCTTGATATCAGCTTACTTAAGTATTATTGGAACATACAGATGAACTGCATTTGAAAAAAACCAAGTATTTTTCTAAGCCCTCCAAATGATTAGGCATTTTGCGAAGCTATGTCTCTTTTTCTTAAAGGCCTCTTTAAGGAAGAAGGAAGTAAATGCTGACTTGATTAATTCATTTGAATCTACTAAACATAGGACAATTTGCATATTAATAAATAAAATATTATTCAAAGAAAAGAAAATAACCAGGGGTCTGTGAACATTCAGCTGCCAACCAGGTTTAAATGATTTAAAAACAAAATACTACCCTGAGTTTCTAGTAAGTATTTAACATATAAACAATGGGCTGATTACTTTCATGAATACCATTTGAGTGTTTCCAAAAACTGTACTTTTCCCCTCAGACTCTGGGGTCTTAATAATTAACCCTTAAAAAGTGTCCTAACAGAGAAACCCAAGTGAGTTAGTCATGTCCTTTGAGATCTCTGTTTTTATAGTTTTATTTCTATTTCAAGATATGTCATAAATAAACTACACATGTTTTCAATGGAGAATATTCTAGAAATAATCTAGAATTGGATTTTAGGTAACCATCTTGGAAATACGGCCCCTACCCTTCACTATTTGGCAATCTGATTCTTCACTCTGGCACATGGATCACTGCCCAGAGCCTCGCTCACAAAATTCTTAGTTATTTGACAATTCTCATTAGTTAATTTTCAATCAAAAGACTGTAAAGCGGTGAACTGTGGTGTTGGAGAAGACTCTTGAGAGTCCCTTGGACTGCAAGGAGATCAAACCAGTCAATCCTAAAGGAAATCAACCCTGAATACTCACTGGAAGGACTGATGCTGAAGCTGAAGCTCCAATACTTTGGGCACCTGATGTGAAGAGCCGACTCATTGGAAAAGACCCTGATGCTGGGAAAGACTGAAGGCAAGAGGAAAAGTGGGTGGCAGAATATGGGACGGTCAGATAGCATCACTGACTCAATGGACATGAATTTGAGCGAACCCTGGGAGATGGTGAAGGACAGGGAAGCCTGGCATGCTGTAGTTCGTGGAGACGAAGAGTTAAACACATCTTAGTGACTGGACGACAACAATAAAGGGGTGAATTAAGCCTCCGGTGACCTAATTTGCTAAATTTCCAACTGTCAACAGTCTGGTCTCTGAGTGCATCCCTCGGACCAAGGAGGTCCTCTGTACCACCCAGGTGAATGCGTCCCCAAGCCCTGCCTTTATTAGTGGCATCTTCCTGGCTTCTGCAGGCGCTCACCAGGAGCATGGCCCTTCCAGTTTATGGCCAGAAACTCCAGAGTACAAGCCTATCTCTCCAGCTTTGGTTCACCCCTCCGTTTTCCAGTTAGTGATGTCCCCTCCTGGACACTTCCCCACCCCTGTGCTCCTAAAACCAGTCTGGTGGGTGACGGATGATGGGCATATGCTGAATCCGCTGAGCATGTCCTGCTTTCATGGGATTCGCTTGGAAAGGAGCCACCTTCTTTAGGAAGCTCTTCCTCCCTGGGCTTCATAACAAGAGCTGCTCCTTCCTTCCTCCTCAGCTGGTCCTACTCAGCACCCTTCAACACCTTCTAACATCCCTACCTGGTCATCTGCCATCTTTCGTACCCATTTCCCCGGGGCAGTGCCCTCAAGCCCTACAGCTTCAGACACCCACAACAGAGTAATGACTTCAAAATGCAAACTTCCCAGGGAACTCTACTCAGTTCTCTGTAATGACCTGTATGGGAAGAGAATTTTTACAAAAGGGTGGATACATGGAGATGCATGACTGAAGCACTTTGCTGTACTCCTGAAACACAACGCTGGAAATCAACTATGCTCCAGTAAAAATCCTAGAAAAAGAGCAGTTCCTCCCCTGGGCAATGTTATAGCAGAGTAAGAGGCCTTGCCTAACTATCACAAATAGTATTTTAATGCCAAGGACAAGTGGACAAATGGTAGCTCTTACAGAATACTGCTTTAACAAGGACCATTTCCTATCAGCTATTGGGCTTCCCCAGTTGCTCAGATGGTAAAGCTTACGCCTGAAATGCAGGAGACCCAGGTTCAATCCCTGGGTTGGGAAGAGCCCCTGGAGAAGGAAATAGCAACCCACTCCAGTATCTTTGTCTGGAAAATCCCATGGACAGAGCCCAGTAGGCTGCAGTCCATGGGGTCACAAAGAGTCAGACACAACTGAGCAACTAACACACACATTTCCAATCAAGTGCATCATACATCACATCCAAAGCGATTTTTACAGAATATAAGAATATTAAAAATGCTGACACCATTTTTTAAAATGCAAACTTTACCATCTCCGGTCTCACATGTCATCGCGCTTGTTATACTCCAAGCCCACTCCTTTCGTCTCTTCCCTGGGCTCTGCCCCGCAGCCTCTCTTCCAGCACAGATGTCATGCTCCAGAAGGCACTCCGTGTGTGTGTCACTCACTCAGTCGTGTCTGACTCTTTCAGACCCCGTGGACTCTAGCCCAGCAGGTTCCTCTCTCCATGGGATTCTCCAGGCAAGAATACTGGAGTGGGGAGCCTTTCCCTTCTCCAGAGGATCTTCCCAACCCAGGGATGGAACCCAGGTCTCCTGTATTGCAGGCAGATTCTTAACCAGCTGAGCCACCAGGGAAGCCCAAGAATACTGGAGTGGGCAGCCTTTTCCTTTCTCCAGGGGATCTTTCCAACCTAGGGATTGAACCCAGGCCTCCTGCATTGCAGGCAGATTCTTTACCATCTGAGCCACCAGGAAACCACTATATCTACTCCCTTTTCCTGATTGTATTAGTACACTGTGGTGCTACAACAAACCACCACAGACTGGGCGGCTTAAACAACAGAGATCCGTTTCCCACAGTTCTAGAGGCCGGAAGTCCAAGATCAGGGTGCGCAGGGTTGGGTTTGTGGCTGGCAGAAGGCCCCCTTCATGCTATTGCCTCATGAGACAGGAACACAAGCTCCCTGGTGTCTCCTCTTATGAGGACGCTAATCCCATCCCAAGGGCCTCACCCTCATGGCCTCATCTGACCCTGCTCTTCTCCCAAGGGCTCATCTCCAAACACCATCACATGGAGGGGGGCAGGGTTCCCACATATGAGTTTGGGGGGAAACACACATTCAGTCCTTAACACTGATCCACCTCACTTCCACACCTAAACTGTCGCCAGATTCTGTCTGCTCTGCTCATCCTCTTAGAAAGCTCTTACAATTGCCCCTCTTCTTTCCAGGGTTACTCCTGCTGTTTGGAAAATACTGAAACGGAGACAGGAAAACAGAAACCCACGCAGCATCACACGGAAGGTAAGCCACGCGTGTAGTACGCGTCACACTTTCACCTGCTGTGGTTTTGTAGGCAGTGACCACAGCCATCTTAGTGATATCTCCTGGCCAACTCCCAAAACTTCCTCTCTCCCTCAACCAAACAAAAAACCTCAAGAGAACTTTGCCACATGTCTACTTCCAATTTCCCCATAGCTTCCCATCAGTAGCTAAGTCACATCCGACTCTTTGCGACATCGTGGACTGGAGCACACGCCGGCCTTCCCTGTCCTTCACCATCTCCCAGAGTTTGTTCAAACCCATGTCCATTGAGTCGGTGATGCCATCCAACCATCTCATCCTCTGTCCTTCTTTTCTCCTCCCACCTTCAATCTTTCCCAGCATCAGGGTCTTTTCCAGTGAGTCAGCTCTTCCCATCAGGTGGCCAAAGGATTGGACCTTCAGTCCTTCCAATGAATATTCAGGACTGATTTCCTTTAGGATGGACTGGTTGGATCTCCTTGCAGTCCAAGAAACTCTCAAGAGTCTTCTCCAACACCACAGTTCAAAAGCATCAATTTTTCAGCACTCAGCCTTCTTTATTGTCCAGCTCCCACATCTGTACCTGACTACTGGGAAAACCATAGCTTTGACTAGAGGGACCTTTATCCCATCGCCTTGAGAAAGGTCATCTAAGTCTGAACTCCATGCAGGAGCCCCGTGACCCCTGCCCACCCCCGGGCTCACTTCCCGTCACTGTGCCTCGTAGGGGTTGTCCTTCAGACTCACCGAGGTACCAGGATGCTCTGAGCTCTCTTTCATGTCTTTGGGTCTTTGAAGGGGCTGTCACCTTACCTGGAATATCTGTCTCCTTCCCACATTATCTCCTATTAATCTGTCAAGAATCATCACGAGCACTCATCTCTCCCAGGAAACTCTGCCTGACACCCCAGAGAGGAAGCTAAGTGCCTCTCCTCTGTTCCCATAGGGCCTCTGCCTACTCTACCGGAGCATAATAAGGCGATGTGTTCAACTTGAGGGCAAAGGGCTGTTTTATTGATGAAATGCCACGTACTGAACTCCTTGTACTGGTAAAGAGATTAATATAGGGGATTTCAGACAAATGAATAAATCAACACACCTTGTATTACTTGAATACAAATTTCTCACCTTGATCCCTCAGGCCTGTGCTTTCCAAAATGGTAGCCCTTACCACAGGGCTGTTGAAACGTAAGTAGGTTAAGATTCAATAAAACTTAAGACTCAGTGGCCAAGCCATATCCCCGGTGCTCCACAGCCATGGCTGGCTTTCAGCTGTGGGACTAGGGGGCACAGATGTTGACTATCTCCATCATCACAGAGAGTTCTGTCAGTGGGGGGAAGACGCTGTCAGAACACAGCATTCAAGGAGCCGGTAAGGTCTGAGAATCGTCTGTCCTGATGGAGCCCCCTATACAGCACAGAGTCACGACACAGGCTTGCAGTGTGACGGACCCCCATGGGCGCTGCGGCATGTGACCCAGGTTGACTCCATCAGAAACCCGAAAAGAGATTTCACCTGTGGTCATCAAGAAAGAGGGCTGCCCCGGTGGCTCAGCAGTAAAGAATCTGCCTGCCAATGCAGGAGACACGAGTTCAATCCCTGGGTGGGGAAGATCCCTGGGAGAAGGGAATGGCAACCCACTCCAGTATTCTTGCCTGGGAAATCCCATGTACACGGGAGTCTGGCAGGCTCCAGTCCATGGGATCACAAAGAGTCAGACTCGACTGAGCACATCAGGAGAGAGCAAAGGTTTCTCAGTCCCTGGACTAGTCTGATGATCTGGATGTCAGTTTTCTCTAGATCTCTCCCAGTTCTATTGATGATTTCCTACTTCAGAAAACAGAGGGGTGCTGACATTTTAGAAATGATGCTGAGAAAGCTGTATCTTTCACCAGTTCACACGTGCTGCCAGACACGAATCTGGTTCATGCTCTGCGTCAAGTGCTAGGTATTCCAGAACGAAAAGACCGGCGCTTGCCTTTACGGAGCTGGCAACTCATGGCTACGCTCAGTGCATGCAGGGATGCTCTCAGTGGGGAGACTCCCTGTTCTGCGCTCTGTATGCAGTGAGGTGCTGGGGGTAGCCAGAGGGGGCCTCTGCCTGTCCCACCTCCACACGCAGCTGAGCAGGTGACCCCCCTGCCGTCCTGAAGGATGTCAGGGCTTTGTCTAGAGATGGATAGGGGGCAGGCAGCTGTGGATAAGCCCGCATACCGAAGCACGGAGCAGACACAGAGCCTCCATGGGCTGCTGGACGTCAGAGCAGGTCTCAGGTGTCGGGCAGGTGAGAGGCACACCCAGAGCGGGAGGCATGAGGCCAGAGGCTGCAAGGCAGAGGGGCCGAGCTGGGAGTCAGGGCACAGAGACGGACCCCGTCCCCACTGAGGGCAGGAATGGGTCATCCTGGGAAGCAGGCTTGCGGCAGCAAAACGTCCCTCAAGGTGGACCCTGAGTCACTCGAAAGACAGCCCAGAAAGGGCAGCAGGGGCCGCTTTTCATAGCTTGTGACATTTGCGTGGCTTTCTTTCCAGCCAAACCCTCCCTTTCATCACACATCCCGGGGAAGGATTTCAGCCACTGCCTGGGGAGGCGCTGGGAACCCCGAGTGAGAGGCAGGAGCCGTTGCTTTTTTCGGAAAGGACACATCTGAAAACATGACCTCCTTTTTTTCTGGCTGGGCACAGCATGTGAGGAGGTGTCCGGGAAGGAAAGAATGAATAATGGAGAAATGTCAGCGGCGGGGGGCCGGGGACCCAGCTGCCGCCAAGCATCCCGCCGCCGCCTCTGCTTCTGCCTCGTCCCCTGCGGCCCCGGGAATCTGTCTCAACTTAGGCTCCTCATTTCCCACCCCGGACAGTTCTGACGAACGTACAGCCTGACAGGCAGCACAGATGACACAAATTCTGAGTCCCCACAACATCGCCAGCCCAGGGCCGGTCCCCGGAGGGGCCTGGGACACGGGGGCACGCTCCCTGACCCCCCAGAAGCTCAGAGTCCAGAGAAAAAGAAAGGGAAAAAAAAGAAAAATGGGTAATTTCCTGTGTGGTGTGACACGTGCTCCCACCGCTGCATGCAGGAAGGCCTTCGGGGAGGCTGTCACGGTGACTCAGACGGGGACCAGGAGGACTTTGGAGGAAGATGGACTGTGAAGCAGGAATCCCTTCGCTACAGAGTCTAGCAGAGCAGAGTGTCAGCTGTAACCCAGTGAGCCAGGGGAGGGGGGCAAAGTGTCCTTGATGCCCACGTATCTGCAGCACCAGGATCTCTGTGGACCGGCCGTTGCTTGCACAGGGTCAGCAAGGACGTATGGACAGGCCCATGGAGAGGAGCGGGTGGAGGCAAACAGAAACCTTTCCCTGTAGCCCTAAGGACCCTTCCTCTCCATGGTTCCAACCGGAGCTCCCAGCGCTCCAGCCCTGACCCTAACCATGACCCTGACCTTGATCCTAAGGACTCTTCCTCTCCACGGTTCCAAATGGAGCTCCCAGCGCTCCAGCCCTGA